>NW_007728263.1:60515-61553 GCF_000696425.1 Galeopterus variegatus | reverse complement strand
TTTACCTCCCTTACACTTTTCTTGGTAAGCTACAGGAAGAAGTGTTCCAGTCAAATGAATGGGTAATCTACCAGCATAACTAAAACAATAGTCAACACATTGCACCAGGCATAGTTCCAAAAGCCTTACATCTACTAAACCATTCAATACTTAATAATCTTGTGAAATAGGTATTATTATTAATCTCCTTTACAAATGGAAAAAAAAAAAACCCTGAAGCACAGAAGAGTTAAATGCCTTGCTAAAGGCCACAGGTATTAAGAGGCATATCTAGAATTTGGATCTTAGCAGCCTAGCTCCAGAGCTTGTGCTCTTAACTACTGTTTGGTTCCTATAGGGAGTTATACTGACTACTCTTGATTCCTCCAGAGAGTTACATGGAAGGAAGGGAAAAATGGGAAATCCCAGGATAACTATTCTTAATTAGGCTTAGAAATAATAAGTTATGACTGAAGGTAGAAGAGGACACAGATTTGTTTTCAAACAAACCCAATGATTTGTCTTCCAACAAAAATGATGGATGAATAGATGCAAAACATATAATCATTGAAAGCATAAAAATCTTTGATGTTATGATAAGGCAAACTATGGAAAAAAATGGGAAATAGAAATTATAGGAAGAAAAGCTGCATAAAAAAGGTAATACAAACACAGATCATTATTTCTTTGAAGATAGTTTAAAGGCTGATGAATAATTTCAATAAAATCAATGATATAACAATATTGTAAGGATAGGGAGGCAAATCATGGCAAATCAGAGTTGCCTTTTCATTTCGGAGGTCTTCTGTCATATCCAGAAAGTGGTAAAAAGTGTCACAAGAAACAGCAAAACCTCTGGCACCTAATCATTCTGTTGACACATGATAACCAAAAAAAGCATGAATGTATTTTCAGTAAATTTGAAGTCCTGAGTATAAACTGAAGAATGTGAAATTGGGAGATGATGTTTTCATCTTCTTCTAGATGAAGTTCATAATTTTCTTTTTTTTTTTCTTTTTGTCTTTTTTCCGTGTCCGGCAACGGATCGCAACCCTCAGT
>NW_007728263.1:58902-60460 GCF_000696425.1 Galeopterus variegatus | reverse complement strand
TGTGGGATCTGAACCCTCGGCGGGAGCGCCGCCACGCTTCCCAAGCGGCGCACTATAGCAGCGCGCCACCGGGCCAGCACCATGAAGTTCATAATTTTCAATAGAGGATTGTTCATAAGGTAAAGAACTGGCTATAAATATATAAATAATAATAACTAATATTTAGGGGATACTTGCTATAATTCAGAACTTTAATTTATCCCTGTCTACTAAACTATTTTGTGGTAACACTATTATCCTCATTTTATATGATAGACTACATGTCCTCAAAATAAATGGTAAGGTTTGACCTTAGGACTCTGTTGTCAAAGCCAATGCCTTTGACTACCTTTATTTTTATTTCAAAAACTTTCACTTTTCTAGACCATAGTGGAAACTAAGTTTGGTAATTTATTACTAGGCTATGAAACAATGACCAATAATAGTACAGTTAAGAATAGAAAGCCAAATCAGCAGTTTCTACAAGCTTTTTTCTTTGAAATAGTGCACTATTTCTTTTCATCTTAAAAGAATGTCTGTAACCCCTTGAAAACTAGTCAATTCAAGATAAGCATCTCTGTCCCACTTGTAGTGCAGAAACACAATGTGGCAAGTAGGGCTAAAACAAGGAATTCCATGCTGAAATCAAGAGAAACTGCTATTAGGAGTGTTTGCATAGCTTAGGGGAACACAGCAAGGCTTATGGATAGAAAGCAAGGGCTGGAGGGATTTCATTGTTTGTGAAAAGTGATGGAAAAGCAAAACAAAAACAAAAATGTGTAACTATCAATGTGGTTACAGTTTGTTTAAATTCCCCTGCCTCAAGGGTGGGAGAAAGCAGACATAGCTCCATGGTCAGGATTTGGGCCAAGCTTCCACTAATTCCACGACTGGAGGGGCTAGGTAGAGAAAACTAAGGGTGAACACTGGAGAGAAAAACAAACCAATAAACTTCCACCCCCAAATCAACTACCAAGTCGCATTTTGATATCTATGAAGAAAACTAAGAACAATAATCATCAACATCAAAACTCAGGAGAAGAATTTATTCCAGTATGTCAAAAAGAAAATAGAACCATCTGAAAGTGACTTAAAAATAAATCTGGCAAGGATGGTCCAAGAGATGAAGAAGAAATGACATCCACAAAAAGAACACAATATCACAAAATGAAACAAAATGATCAGAAATAGGATAAGAAGAGAATATGAAGAAGAATCAAGTACAATCCCTGGAGATGAAATAATAAGTTCTTTAAATGAAGGGGCAAAATCCGAATGCATAGAAGATGCAGTTTACATCTAACATCACTGTAGTGAAAAAATCAAAAGACCTACATTTTTGTATATTTTGGTTCATCAGCATTATAAATAGCACAGGTTGGAAGGCATTACATTAATAAACCAAAATAAGAAGGAACAATCAGGGTCTCCATTCATGCAGAATAAAGATGACTAAATTTTTAACCCCTAATTTTTTTGCCTCTTTTCAGTTCCTTATTAAATAGAAGTAGATTAACGGCATGACATAGTGGTACTTATGACTTTCTATGGTTAACTGACGGATAATCAGGATTTCTGG
>NW_007728263.1:54624-57949 GCF_000696425.1 Galeopterus variegatus | reverse complement strand
TTACATTAATAAACCAAAATAAGAAGGAACAATCAGGGTCTCCATTCATGCAGAATAAAGATAACTAAATTTTTAACCCCTAATTTTTTTGCCTCTTTTCAGTTCCTTATTAAATAGAAGTAGATTAACAGCATGACATAGTGGTACTTATGACTTTCTATGGTTAACTGACGGATAATCAGGATTTCTGGTAAATCTTTTTCTTCAATATTTGAAAACACTGTTTTTGTATGAGATGTTATAGAATAAAATATTTTGGCATGATTAAAAAGTAATACCTGTTTTCCATATCTGAATGCTTTTGTTCTCTGCTTTCTAAAATATGAGGATACTTGAAAAATTTCATCGAAAGATTATTAACTTTCAATTCTATTTTTCCATGAACTTTTTGAAGTATTCTCATATTTACTGTCTTTCATGAGGATAGGACATTATTCAGAAATTCAAACAATGGTAATGGAAGAAAGGAAGCTCTTTTGTAATAGATTATAGTTATTTTTACACATTTTCTTTCCTGTATTGTGTATATAAACAGTAATCCTAGTGAATGTGTCAACATATTTCTTGGAACACTTGAAATTGTTGCCATTATCTATCTCTGAATTAATTTTTTTTTCCATTTGCAATATAAAACATTTTAATTACAATACAAATTATATGGTACAACCATGTAGTGGTAAACAAAGAACTAATTTGTGTTCTTTTTGTACTTACCATTTGTTGACTAATTAGTTTCTCTATGAGACACCAAGTGACTCTTATAAATACAAACCTCCTGAGGATATAAAGGTTAATTTTAAAATGATTGCAAATTTTCCAGTAACATCATATAATTAATTGTTACATTTGCAATGCAGAAGTCTTCTAAAACACTAAGTGACCTCTGTAATTTAGTACGATAGTTGGAATCATTTAGGATGCTTTTGCATTGTTCCTTTCAGTAAATCAATTGAGTTTTGATATGAAGCAGAATCAAATAGTAAATATCATCGTTATTCTGAAACCATGTCCTTATGTGTCTATTTGTGTACGTGCATGTGTATGTGCACATGAGAGAGGGAAAGAAACACACACACATTGTGTCTGTGCATGCTGTTAATTCACACTCTCAGCCTGAGCCTGAACTATGCAAACTGCTGACACTGGACATATTTTGTAATAATTTATTAAGTCATGGTGAAGAAGTCCATTTATATGAGGGACCCAGAGAAAATTCAACCTACAGGATGAGAGGTTACCCTTTCACAAAACATTAATGCAAAAATGACTCTGAGAACAACTAGGAATCTACCATTCAGCTATGATTCTGTCCTCACCTTACAAGGATTTATAAACAGGTCTTAGGAAGAAAGATTCTGTGATGTTAAAAACAGAATGGTTTTCCCCCCACTAAAATTTCTGAAAGTCCTTGCAATTCTAAAGTACCTGTGATTGGATTTCACTTTATTGTTTGAGTTCTTAACTTCTGATAATTGTTAAAGTGCTACATGGGATATTTTTCTAATAGCTAAAGTACTAAAGTTTGCTACTGATTTAGGTCTTTTATATAAACTGTTTAAACCTATTTTCACAATCACCTAACTTTACACATTAATGCACTCTCTTGAATGGGAAAGAACAGAATAAATCAACAATCATCATCAGAAATTTGGCATAACTGCAGCCTATCTTATCATTACCATAGCCCATACGGTTGTATGATTAATAGAGGCAGTGATTATAAATATTGCTGGGCTTTCGTGTTGTGATTCTAGGGTTACTTCTTTTTTCTCAAGTTCTACTAAAAGGTCAATTATTAAGTAAGAAAGCAAAGATTGATTCTAAGCACATGATTTAATTAAATCTTTGCTGGGATGTCCAGTGGCATCTCAAAGCTAGTAAATCCAAATTGAGCTGCTGATAATCCTCACCAAACCTGTTTCTTCTGCAATCTTTCTCATTTTAGTTGTTAGCAACTCCACCTTTCTAGATGTTCAGGTCAAAAAACCTGAAACAAATTAATTTCTACGTTTGTATTTTAACCTCATATCTAATATGTCAGGCAATGCTCTCAGCTCTAACTTAAAAAATATATCCAAGAATCCAACCACTTCTCAGCACTCACACGACTACACGCCTTGATCAAGACTTCATTACTTCACTTAGATTATGGCAATGACCTCCTAATGATGCTCCCTATATGTGCCTTTGACCTTCTCCAATCTATACTCAATCCAGCATCTAGAGTGACCTTTTAAAATAGAAGTTTGATTATGTTTCTTCTTTGCTCAAGCTCCTCAACTCTCTTTCAGTTTCATTTAAGAGTAAAAGCCCTTTATTTGACCTAAAAGACTCTACATGATCTTGCTCCTCATTAGTTCTGTGAACTCATTTTCTTCCCTCTCCCTCCTTCACCTACTCTGTACTAGTCTCCCTGCATTTAAATTAAATCACTGAGTTATTAAAAAGTTAAAATGACTTTTAAGAAGTTATGTTTTTTCAAGTGACCACCTTGTTTAAAATTGCATCCTGTTTCTTCTTAACCCAATAATTCATATTCACTTTCTCAGCTATATTCACCTTCACATTTCTCTCTGATACATTATATATCATATCTATCTTGTTTTCCTTTGTATTTTCCCATAAAATATATGATTTATGAAGGCAGGGAATTTGTTTGTATTCTTTTCCAGTAAATAGTGCCTAGCACAGAGGAAATGCTCAATAAATATTTTTGGAAGAAAAATGGCATCTACCTGACACACAGATCTACCCTAAGTGAATCACTGCACAGTATATGCATGTATTGAAACAACACAGTGTAACCCACAAATATGTACAAATAAATGTTAAAATATTATGAATTTAAAAAAGAATGATTATAAAACCATTTTATTAAATAAATAAATGATAGTTACATTGCCTAAATCAAAGCCATTAAATGCACAAAACAAGTGAAAGAAAAAGTGATACTATTTATTATGGATTAAAAATCAATAGAATAAATTAAAATCAGTGGCTTAAAAATCTATAAATTGCAATTTTGATTAATAGTGTGTGTTTTTAATGTTTATTTCTTAATTTTCCTTACCTAATTACCTTATTCATCTCATATGCAGAGTCTTGAAAATACTAACACTTATTAAAACACATTTTAATATATAAGTGAGATTAGCTACATTTATTTATTTTTATTCACAGAATACCAATTTTTGATCTTTCTAAATCTTTGATTTAATTATTTGCATGCTGGTAAAACTACTTTTAAAAGTGAAGACCGAATGGGTAATGCTTTTTTATTACTTTCCCACCAAAGAGTGTTTTTTTTGTTTGATCTATGCCCATG
>NW_007728263.1:53410-54417 GCF_000696425.1 Galeopterus variegatus | reverse complement strand
AGACCGAATGGGTAATGCTTTTTTATTACTTTCCCACCAAAGAGTGTTTTTTTTGTTTGATCTATGCCCATGAAAGGATGTCATGTATTTGAATATGATCAGCCATTTGTATCTCATGGAAAAATATTACACAGAATATTCTTCCTCTACCCCCTCACCACCACAACTTGAAAACAGAAAATTCTGCCATTATCATCTCAAGCATTAAGGATAAATGGGCAGAATTCTGCTCTGCAAATTCCAGACACCTCGACTTCTCTGAACTCCAACCTTTGTGTCTTCAACTCAGTGCAATCACTGGGTTCTGTTTGGGTTCCCCCTCTCAGTGTCCAGACAATTGGCTGATGAAATTGTAGACTTTACAGTGTGTTATAACTTCCAAAACTCAGGTGACTTCTCCCTCAAACCCCAATAAAATCTTTTTGGTAAATTCCTTCTGGTAAGTTACACAGTATTTTATGGGCACTGGAAACTAGTTTCACTCAGTTTGTTCATTTTGGACAGCCCTGGAGAATATCATGATGGTACTGTGGCTGTTTTCTACAAAGGTAATGCTGTCCTGCCATGTGCCATGTCGATGATGTGGCCCTGCCTCTTAGACTCTTTCTTCTCATGGCCACTTAGATCCCTCTGCATGCCATAGGTACCCAAGGGTTTCTCTTAGATTTTGTACAAGAAGGCCCCTCCCCCACCTCTGTGTTTCCCTTTATCTTTCAGGACCCAAGGCAGTACTGTATGTAAAAATTGCTCCTTTGACTTCTGCTCTAACTCAACTTGTGGTTTACAGAATTCTAAGATAGCCCTCAAATTCTTGTCCACTATTGAACATGCCCTATATAACCTCCACTCCTTGAGTGTGGGTGGCCATAGGATAAGATAGTCACTCCCATAATTAGTTATGTTACATGGCAAGGTGAAAGGGTTTTTGAAGAGTTAATTACAGTATAGAATCAGATGATTATGAGTTACTCAAAAGAGAGATTATGCTGAGTGGGACTGACAATCAC
>NW_007728263.1:47053-53040 GCF_000696425.1 Galeopterus variegatus | reverse complement strand
AGAATCAGATGATTATGAGTTACTCAAAAGAGAGATTATGCTGAGTGGGACTGACAATCACATGAGCCATTTAAGACAGTCTAGAAATCAGAGACTCTCTCTCCTATTAGTCTTGAAGAAGTAAGCCTCCATGAATTCCACAGCTGCAAAGAAATAAATTCTGCTAACAACCATGTAAGTTTAAAACCTCAGATGAGACTCTTGTCCCAGTCAACACCTTGATCTCAGTGCTGTGAGACCTTGAACAGAGGACTGCATCTAGATTTCTGGACTGCGGAAACTGAGAGATAATTAACGACTGTTGTTTTAAGCCATAGAGTTTGTGGTAATTCATGGTGTAGCAATAGAAAACAATTTACCACTCTTTATTCATGACACCTCAAAACCAGTCAAAACCATAACGTCTCAAAGCTTCTTGACTTCCCGCCTGTCCCAAGATTCCTTTTTAGGTACCTTCACACAAAATTATTTTCCCCCTTCTTTAGCTTAAATTAAAAGCATTGATTCTCAACAGTTGCTGTAAAGAAGTCCAGCTGAACACCAAGGTCTAGGGTTCAATCCCTGTTTCAGCCAGTCCCCCCTTCCCCCCTCAAAAAGGCCAATTGAGTCAAGGGAACTCAACAACTTCCCTGACCCATTTGCACCTCACTCCAACACACACGTGTGCATGTGCCTGCATACACTATCCCAAGAATGACTCCCCCCTGGCTCTCTCTGCACATATATAAATGAAAACTGAGACTGCTGTAATATAAGTGACAAAGTCTTATGTGTGCCAGTACCAATTGACATATAATGCAGTAATATAGCCTATGAGAATGAAGACCCGGTACAAACTCAAGAGACAGAGAGCCATAGTTACTTTGCATTACATTAGGATTGCCAAATGCATGTTGTCACTTGCCATTTTTTACTCCTTATAGATGTTACTCATTGCTGCACCATTTCCCCTCAGTAAGCCTCAGTGCAGACCCAGAAGCTTTCTCAAATACCAGATCAATTAGCTTCTATCTATTGATCAGAAAAGTAACAAGAAATAAAATTAGAAAGTCATATAAAGTTAAGGATTTTACTCATATACTAGTAAGGAGTTTGTTTACCCACAAAGCATTAATTGAACATACTAGGCCCCAAGGATACTGTGGTGAATAAGCAAGTCCTGAATAATTATGTCCTGAGGGATGCATTTTATTTTATTTGACTCATGTATAAATTATTTAGTATTTCATATATTTTTTATTTAGTGGATTGTATTTCCCAACTGATTTTTATTGCACGGAATATGAATTAATAGAAGTCCCTCAGGAATTACAGAAAAAATGGAATGGGTGGATATAGTTGGCATTTTCAGTCATGATCCAGATGTCAGAATTACATAGAATGACTACGCATTATCCTCTGTAAACTGGCATTTAAAAGGAACCAAGCTATTTGAAATTAGATGGGACTTTAAATTCAGTGATCCGAGTGGTCTCATAAGATGCAAAATTAGGATGGAATACATCTATGAAATAAATCCCTGTTCTCTGGTACCTAAAGTAAGTGGAGGCTATTAAAATATTAAGTAACATTTGATTTTGAATTGAGAATTTGGATTGAAAAGAGGTTAGGCAACCCTGCTTATTTCAAAGAATCCAATCAGAGATAGACCTAGCATACTCCACGTTCTGAACTCTATACAAGAGAGAAAATTAAATAATGTCTCATTTGGTTTATTGAAATTTAGCAATTTCTAAAAATAGCTTGAATCTCTTCAGTAGCACTAATCAAACCTCATGTGGCAAGCCAGAGATACAAACAGGGAGAAAAGAAGGGACTGAGCTGAAGGATAGCCTTTGGCATGGGAGAAAGTTGATGCAGTTGATGGAAAAAGAAGGGAGCAGAGCTGTAGAAAACGTCCTTCAGGACTTCTCATGCTCGGTCAGCATGCTTGATATTTGGAGCCCCATAATTCTGAGTTGTGGGGGCTGTTCTGTGCATTGAGAATACTGGCCCCTACCCACTAGATACCAGTAGAATTTTCTATTCCAAGTTGTGGCAACTATAAATGTCTCCAGACATTGCCAAATGTTCCGTGGGGACAAAATCACCATGACTAAGGACCACCATTAGAGTTGTATGATATAATAGACTATGGTAGGAGTCATTGCTGTGGACAGACAACTTTTAAATAATTCACTTCATGATGAATTATTTTCGGAAATGTGAATTCATTCCTTCATACAGTGAGTATTTGTTGAATGCCTATGTGTGCTAGAAGCTGTTCTAGGTGATTACGACTCATCAGGCAACAAGCTAGACCCCAGTTTCTGCTCTTATTGTACTTGATTTCTAGGGTGGGGAGGCAAGCAATAAACAACAGGCATAATGATGAAATAAATCTTATAGTATATCAGAAAGTGAGAGGTGCTAACAAGAAAATAAAACAGAGTAAGGGGGATATTAGGAGTTTGAACTGGGAAGGAAGGAAATTTGTAGTTTTAAATATGGAGATGACTGAACTATAAGACTGTAGGATTTAAAAAAAAAAAACTTGAAGGAAAGAACCATATTATTATCCTCTGCATCTTTCACAGAGCTAGTAGAGTGGGTGACATACATGGGGACTCAATATATTTACTTTTTCATTAAACAGGTACTTATTGAATAACAGCTAATTTTCCAGGTACTAAGCTAAATGCTGAGTATGCAATGATGAACAAAACAGACATGTTCTCTGCCCTCATGGTATTTAGAGTTATGAGAAAGACACACCAATTACATACTTGAAAATACACATAAAAGCATAGCTTGGACAACTGCAAAAAAAAAAAAAAAAAAAAAAGCAATGTAGTAATGAGACATGCATCAGATGGACCTGACTGAGTGAGGTAGGGTGGGTATGAATAAACACTTTTATGGAAATCCACTATTTTAATTGAATTAATTTTGCAAAGTGGAAAGAGGTGCAGTGAGAGTTGTAGGCAGAGAGAACAGCATATACAAAGAATAAGTGGTCACTACAGCTTATAGAATAAGGAGGGTATCATAGAATACCATGAAGAATGAGAGGGAAAATCCAGCTATGATGTGTAGAACCTGTTACAAATTTACCTCTTTCTATTAAGAACAATAAAATGACAATGGCATGTTTTAAGTGGGGATGGGGAGAAACTAATGGGATTAGATTTACCTACTGAAAAGTGAACCTAGCTGCAGAGAAATAACTAGCTTGCGGGAGAAAAGCTGGTATGGAATGAGAGTCAAAGAGGCTACAGCGGCAGTGTAAAGAATAAGGACTATCTGCGTTAGTGAGTTGACAGTCATGCTGGAGAGAAATAGATGGATTCTTGAGATGTGTTGAAGGCAAAATTGACAGGACTTGATGAAATTATAAAAACATGACTGGCCAGTTTAGCTCAGTTGGTTAGAGTGCAGTGTTATATCATCAAGGTTAAGAGTTTGGATCCCCTTACTGGCCAGCCACAAAAAAAAAAAAAAAATTATAAAAACATGGCAGAAATAAACAACATGGAAAAATAGAGTAGATGTCATCAGTAATTAAAAAAATGTTTGTTTAGAGATTAATGATACACACAAAATTCTGAGAACACTGATCAAGACAAAAAAAAAAGGCAAGGCAAAATTAAGCAAAAAACCAAAAATTTAAAAATTAAAAAATAAGCAAAATTTCAGATAGAATAAATTTAAAAAACACATAAGAGGTGCTATGAACAATTTTGAGACAATAGATTTGAAATCGTAGACAAAATGGATATTTTTTAACATTAGTGCAAACTTAAGAACAAGAAATAGAAAACTTTAATAGATCTAAAATCCTTGAAGAAAAAAAAAATTACAAATAAAAATGTACCCATGAAAAAGCACTAAGTCTAGATGGTGTTACAGTAAAGTTTTATCAAACCATTGAGGAACAGACATTTGCCTTAAATTCTAATTATCTGCATAATTAATATAACTACATCAATTTTCTTTTGTTAATATTTGAATATTATATCTTTTCCCAACTTAGTAATTTCAAATGTTCTATGTCCTTATAATTAGTCATATATCTTAAAAGTAACATATAATGGGTTTTTGTCATTAGGTATCTGTCTTAAACAAACTATTCCAGAGAGTGGATAGAAAACCACACCTGATCCATGACTATAGCTAAGTCTTCATACCAATACCACACATGGATTTTATGAAAAAGAAAATTCACAGGGCCAGTGGCCCAAGGGGACAGGAGTGAAACCAGCAATGTTAATTGTGGAAGAGTCCAGATAATTAATGATGTGGGAGTTGGGAGCAGACTATGTAAGGCCTCTAGGCTGTTGAAGAAAATTTAGATTTTTGTTCAATTTCTCTGCTTTTCTCTTATACTCCTCTTCATTCATTTCTACTTTATTATGTTTTTATTTCTTATTTTGTGGATTCACTTTGTGGCCGTTTTTTTCACTGTCTTGAGAGAATTATTGTTTATTCATTTTTAAACTTACATTCTTTAGTATGTGCATATAAAGCTATAATTTATCTTCACATACTACTGCAGTAGAGTCTGTAAAATATGGCCTGAGAGACTGAATATTCAAATGGATCATGGCCAGAACATACGTAAAAATAGAACCCTGAGCCACACAATCTGCAGCAACCAGTTCAGTAAGCCAAACCATAACCTCTGTAGAAAACCATCCAGGAAGTCAAACAACATAACGATTGACCCAACATGGCCAGGAGCTGATTAATAACTGTCATGTTCCCTATTTATTACCCTAATTTGGGTCTGCTTTCAGCGTAGGATCAACCAAAGGAAGACAAATATGCACCCCTAACCACTCACATAGGAGGCCTCACTTGTAGTTAGCCCGCCTCCAGCTTCCACATGTCAGAAGCCTAAAGTCAGGGCTGCCTGAAGTTTTTCTTTTCCCCACTATAAAGCTTTCCCACGCTTTCCCTGCCTTCGAGTCTACCAGATGCAAGTGATAGTGAGTAACCCCTTTTATAGAAAGCTCTGAGTTGCCTTTGTGTGTTCTCATTTAAGTGGTTTTCATTTATTTCTACAGATATATTGAACTTTAATTATTACTAGCTTCTGATTAATTATTTATTCCTTTTTTTAACCCCCAAATTACTTCAGGATATGTTATTTGGTTTCTCACACATAATGATCTTTTACTATTCTTTAAAAAATGAGTATGTAATTTAATTTTATGATATTGAAACTTTTTTTTTCTTTTATTATTCTTTGAGTCTTCCTTCTTGTGTCTTAGAATACGATCTCATTTTGTAAATGTCCCATGTGTGCTTGAAAGGAAGGTGCATTCTCTGATGGCTGGGTATAGAGTTCTATAAATATTTAAGAGCTTTAACTTCATATTTTTATTGTTTATATCAGAGGTTGGCAAACTCTTTCTGCAAAGAGCCATATAGTAACTTTTTTAACAGTTTTATTGAGATATAATTCATGTACAATACAATTCACTCATTTACAATGTACAATTCAATGGTTTTTAGTATTTTCCCAGAGTTGGGCATCCAAAACCACAATCAATTTTAGAATTTTTATTACCATTAAAAGAAAACCAGTACCCATTTTTGGATTTGTGGGTCAAATGGCCTTTGTGTTACTTACTCAGCCCTATCAGTGTAGTGCTAAAGCATCCATAAACAAGATGTAGATAAATGAAGGTGCCGTGTCCTGATAAAGTTTTATTTATGAAAATATACAACAGGCAGGATTTGGCCCAAAGTCCATAGTTTGCCAAACTCTGGTCTAGGTTTATTAAAATCTCTCCACCATACCACATCTTGCTTGGTAGTTTGAGGCTGAATTTTTAAGCGCTTATAAGACTATGGTGGTTCTATCTTTCTGCCCTATGTTTCCTTTTCCAAGCATATAATGTCTTTCTTTGGCTCATATCTTCTTCTTTTTAAAAAAAATATTGGGCCGGCCCGGTGGTGCACTGGAGAGTGCGCCGCTTGGGAGCGCGGTGGCACTCCCGCCG
>NW_007728263.1:44730-46113 GCF_000696425.1 Galeopterus variegatus | reverse complement strand
CGCCGAGGGTTCGGATCCCATGTGGAGACCGGTTCCCGTGCGGGCGCAACACCAAGGGTTGTGATCCCATTGCCGGTCAGTAAAAAAGACAAAAAGGAAAAAAAATATTAATATTGCTATGTTGGTGTTTGTTTGGTTCATTTTATGTATTTTTTAATAATCCTTTTATTTTCAATTCTACTATTGCTTTTGATACATGTGACTCTTGAAAGCAACATATGGTTCAATATTATTTTGTTTTTAATTCTGAGAGTCTCTAGATTTTGATTGGTGAGTTTTGCAAAGTTTCCACTTACTGCACTTTTTATTCATCCATTTTCCTGTGTATGAGCATTGTTGAGATTGTGTTCAATACATTGTATTTATGTACAATGCTGCAATGAATACACTTGCATATATGTATTTTGGGGTAAATTAATAGATGTGGGGGTGCGGGGATAAAAGGTAAGCTCATGTGCAATTTTGTTACATTTTGCTGTATTATGCTCCAGTTTACTGATTTGAGCCAGTTTGCATTCCCAGCAGCTGTGTATAGGAGTGCTTGCTTCCCTACCGAAGCCTCAGCAACAGATTGAGTTTTGAGACATTTAACTTTTTTTTTTAACAATTCTATAATTAAGAATCAGAATCTCAGTGTAGTTTTAGTTAAAATTATGAGTGTGATTGAATATATTTTCTTAAGTTTAAGAATCATTTTATCTCTATTTTGTGGATTATGTGTATCTGACTTTTTCTATTGAGTTGTTAGTCATTTCCCCCATCAATTTTTCTTTATGTTAGTGATATTTGCCATTTACGTATAATATATTCTGTGAATTTTTTCTCCCAATTTGTCAGCTTTCTTGTGACTTCTTTAATGGTGCTCTTTTGCCATTTATTTTTTATTTTTCAATATTTATGTAATCAAATTTATTATCCTTTTGTTATTTTTTCTCTGGGTTTTGAGTTATTGGTATGGATTTTGAGTTATTGGTATACAGCCTTTCCTCAAACTGAGATTAAAGAGAAATTCATCTATGCTTTTTCTAATATCATTATTTTTTTACATATGGCTTTAGATTCCTGATTCAACTGAACTTTATTTTTGTGTATGGAATAAGGTATGGATTTAATTTTATCTTCTTTCCAAATGGCTACCCAGTCATCCTAGTCACTGATTTGAGATGTCATCTTTATCATATAATAAATTTTTATTACTTGAATCTATTTTCAGGCTGTCTGTTCTGTCACATTGGTCTGTTTATCTATTCATATACTAGTGCCACACTATTTTAATTACAGAGGCTCTCTAGTATGTTTTAATGTTTTCCTGGGTATTTCCTTTGCTATTTTTGCATATTTCTTTTGCCATATGAAATGTAGTATCAAGGTGTCTAGCCCCAT
>NW_007728263.1:43177-44132 GCF_000696425.1 Galeopterus variegatus | reverse complement strand
TCTTTTTCATGGCAGAGTAGTATTCCATAGTGTATATATACCACAGTTTCCTTATCCACTCACCTATTAATGGACATTTAGGTTGTTTCTGTATCCTGGCTATTGTAAACAGAGCTGCAATAAACATGTGAGTGCAGGTATCCCTTTGAATGATGATTTCTGTTCCTCTGGATATATACCCAGAAGAGGGATTGCTGGATCATATGGAAGATCTATTTGCAGTTCTTTGAGAAACCTCCAAATTTTGTTGCAAAGTTGTTGTACTAATTTACATTCCCACCAACAGTGCAGTAGTGTTCCCTTCTCTCTACACCCTGCCAGCATTTGTTATTTACTGTCATTTTGATCATAGCCAGTCTAACTGGAGTGAGGTGGTATCTCAATGTGGTTTTAATTTGCATTTCCCTGATGACTAGTGATGTTGAGCATTTTTTCATGTATCCATTGGCCATTTGTATGTCCTCCTTTGAAAAATGTCTATTCAGCTCCTTTGCCCTTTTTTTAATTGGGTCATTTATTTTTCTACTGTATAATTGGTTGGGTTCTGTGAACATTCTGGATATTAGTCCCTTATCGGGTGCATAGTTGGCAAAAATTTTCTCCCACTCTGTAGGTTGTCTTTTCACTCTGTTGATTGTTTCTTCTGCTGTGCAGAAACTTTTTAGTTTGATATAGTCCCATTTGTTTATTTTTTCTTTTGCTGCTTGTGCTTTTGGGCTCATATTCATAAAGCCTGTGCCCTGACCTAACTGCTGAAGTGTTTCCCCTATATTTTCCCTTAGTAATTTTATGGTTTTGGGTCTTATACCTAGGTCTAAACCATTTTGAGTTGATTTTAGTGTATGGTGAGAGATGCATAGCAAGTTTCATTCTTCTGCATATGGATATCCAGTTTTCCCAGCACCACTTGTTGAAGAGGCAATCTTTTCCCCAATGTAGATTTTTGTTGCCTTTG
>NW_007728263.1:40932-42438 GCF_000696425.1 Galeopterus variegatus | reverse complement strand
CAATATCCACTCTCATGCTTCCTTTTTCATTAATAGAATTTCCAGAACGATGTGCCCATCTAGAAAACTACATTTTCCAAACTACCTCCTGGAGAAAGTTGGCCAATGAGACATATGTAGAAGTTGCTGGGTGGGACTTCTGGGAAAAATCTTTAAAGGGATTATTCATCTGTAAGCGGCCTTTCCCCTCTTGCCCTTTTCTCCTTCTCCTGGTCTTAAACTTGGATATGATGGGCTTCAGTAGTCATCTTGTGGCCATGAGATGACTTGAAGTTGGAAGCCGTGGACCATGGGTGGCAGGACAAAAAGAGCAAGAGCTGGGACTGATAGAGCCATCAAACCAGCCCTGGCATCTCTCCAAACTGTGATGTGATAGAAAACAAACTGCAAATCTCTTTGAACTACTATTATTTTGGGTCTCAGACCACCAGCCCAATGTAAACCTGAGCAATATAGATGGTACTAACTGAAGCCATCGGAGCGGAGGTCACTTTAAGAGTTCTACTGAATATTAGGTAACACTGACTCCATGAGATGTAATGTCCTCAGACATATAAAATTACCTACTTGACTCTGCCCCAGGTATTGTTGTACACGTGTTATCTCATTTCATAATGAAACAGCCCTGAGATTTATTAAAAACAGCATATTTATCTCCCATTTTATCTAAAGGCAACTGAGAACCAAAGAGATTTGGAGAATTGACTCAAAAATCACAAAACTAAGTGACAGAGTTGGCTCCAATTTTGTCACTCTGTCAGAAGTTATGACTTGTAACTGGGGAGTGAATAGTATAGCATTTAAGGATGAAGGATTTGGGCTCATAGAGTCGGGTTCAAGTCTGCCACATCTTATCCAATAGGGAGTTGACACACTGCTACCCGGGAGGAGGGGTGAGGACAGGGCAGGCGGGAAAAAAGTGCAGAGTCACCGTACCCCGGAAGTTAGTTCTTTTAAGTTTTGAGTTCTCCGCTTAGGTTTCGGTTTCCCAGAATCAGCCCGAAGCAAGTTTAAAATGGCTGAGGTACTTTCCCAAAATGGCTGGCGGCCCGGGCATAGCCCAACACTAGGAGTTTTTTGACAGAGTCTTTAGGTTTTTCTATATATAGTATCATGTCATCTGCTAATAGGGAAAGTTTGACTTCATCTTCTCCAATCTGGATTCCCTTTATTTCTTTCTCTTGCCTGAACGCTCTAGCTAGTACCTCCAGCACTATGTTGAATAGAAGTGGTGAGAATGGGCATCCTTGTCTTGCTCCTGTCCTTAAGGGGAAGGCCTTCAATTTTCCCCTGTTCAGAGTAATAATGGAAGTGGGCTTGTCATTATCGGCTTTTATTGTGTTAATATATTTTTCTTCTATACCTAATTTGTTGAGAGTCTTTATCATGAAGGAATGTTGAATTTTGTCAAATGCTTTTTCAGCATCTGTTGAGATAATCATATGGTCTTTGTCCTTGAGCTTGTTGATGTGATGCACCACATTTATTGACTATCATATGATGAAC
>NW_007728263.1:35588-40922 GCF_000696425.1 Galeopterus variegatus | reverse complement strand
GGTATTTTGATGGGGATTGCATTGAATCTGTAGATCACTTTGGGTAGTATAGGCATTTTCATAATGTTAATTCTTCCAATCCAAGAGCATGGACATATCTTTCCATCTTTTTGTGTCTTCTTTAATTTCTTTCAGAAGTGGTTTATAATTCTCATTGTAAAGGTCTTACACCTCCTTGGTTAAATTGATCCCTAAGTATCATATTTTTGGGTGACAATTGTAAATGTGCTTACTTTATTTCTCTTTCTGTTAATTCATTATTTGAGTATATAAATGCTACTGATTTCTGGGCATTTATTTTGTATCCTGCAACATTACTGAAGTCATTAACCAGCTCTAGGAATTTTTTGACAGAGTCTTTAGGTTTTTCTATATATAGTATCATGTCATCTGCAAATAGGGAAAGTTTGATTTCATCTTCTCCAATCTGGATTCCCTTTATTTCTTTCTCTTGCCTGAATGCTCTAGCTAGTACCTCCAGCACTATGTTGAATAGAAGTGGTGAGAGTGGGCATACTTGTCTTGCTCCTGTCCTTAAGGGGAAGGCCTTCAATTTCCCCCCATTCAGAGTAATAATGGAAGTGGGCTTGTCATTATTGGCTTTTATTGTGTTAATATATTTTCCTTCTATACCTAATTTGTTGAGAGTCTTTATCATGAAGGAATGTTGAATTTTGTCAAATGCTTTTTCAGCATCTGTTGAGATAATCATATGGTCTTTGCCCTTGAGCTTGTTGATGTGATGTATCACATTTATTGACTTTCATATGTTGAACCATCCTTGCATCCCTGGGATGAATCCCACTTGATCATGGTGTATAATTTTTTTAATATGTTGCAGCATTGTAATTGCTAATATTTTGTTGAGAATTGTAGGATCTAGTTTCATCAAGAATATTGGCCTGTAATTTTCTTTTTTTGTGTCTTTGTCTGGTTTTGGTATCAGAGTTATGTTAGCCTCCTAGAATGAGCTTGGGAGAGTAGTGTGTGTTTCAATTGTTTGGAACAGTTTCATGAGAATTGGTATTAATTCCTCTTCAAAAGTTTGGTAGAATTCAGCTGTAAAGCTATCCAGACCCGGACTTTTTTTTGTTGGAAGATTGCTAATTACTTGCTTGTTACTGATCTCTTCAGGTTTTCTATCTCTTCTTGGTTCAGTCTTCATAATTTATATGTGTCTAGAAACTTATCCATATCTTCCAGATTTTCGAATTTGTTGTCATACATTTATTTATAATAGTCTCTAATGCTTCTTTGTATTTCTGTGGTGTCAGTTGTAATGTCTCCCTTTTCATTTCTGATTTTTGTTATTTGGGTCTTCTCTCTTCTTCTTTTTGTTAATCTAGCTAATGGTGTGTCTATTTTGTTTATCTTCTTGAAAAACCAACTTTTAGTTTTGTTAATCTCATAATTTAAACTAAATTCATAATCTTCTTCTGCCCTTCAGGAATACCCACAATTTGGATGTTAGTGCTCTAGAAATTGTCTGCTATCTCTCTTAGGTTTTCCTCATTATTTTACATTATTTTTTCCTTTTTTTTTTATCTGCCTGAGTTATGTCAAAAAGAAATTCTTTCTTCTGCTTGCTCTACCCTGCTATTCAAGCTCTCAGTCATGTTTTTTATTTCATTGAGTGAGTTTTTCATTTCTAGAAGTTCTGCTACATTCTTTTTAATGGTATTAATCTCTGAAGATTTCCTCCTTCATATTCTGGATGTTTTTTCTTGTTTCATTGTGTTCTCTCATTGAGTCTTTCTTTTTGTCTTCAAGTTTTCTTTAGATCGTTAATCGAGGATTCCCTGTTCCAGAGTCTGACTTTGGGGCATTACTGTATCCTTTCGGTGGTGTCATTTCTTCTTTATTGTTTGTACTTGTGTATTTTCACCAATGCTTGGTCATTTGGTAGGGGGTTTGCTTCTTCTATTACACTGAGGTTGGCTGTGGAGTGGCCTTTGTTGCTACTGCGGGGAGTGAACTGTCTTACTTGACAGTAGGTGTGGTGATGGTTATGTTAAACCAACTTGGTTCTGTTCTAGACTCTGTGGTCATGAATGAGCCCCTAACACATGGAGTTCTGCTGGGCCCAACTCAGTGGGTTGGATCCATAGGCTGGTGCTCTCCCCTGGGTCTGAGGCAGGATCAGGGGCCATGTGGAGCCATGTGGTTCTGCTGGCTGGCTGGTGCTGGCAGGCTCACCTGCATGGTGCTGGTTCAGGATGGTGGGGCAGGGCCTGGAGCGCCCCCCCTGCCTGGGTCCAAGGTGGTACAGGGGCCAGCAGGGTTTTTTTTTTTTTTTTTNTCTGCTTGCTCTACCCTGCTATTCAAGCTCTCAGTCATGTTTTTTATTTCATTGAGTGAGTATTTCATTTCTAGAAGTTCTGCTCCATTCTTTTTTATGGTATTAATCTCTGTAGATTTCCTCCTTCATATTCTGGATGTTTTTTCTTGTTTCATTGTGTTCTCTCATTGAGTCTTTCTTTTTTTCTTCAAGTTTTCTTTAGATCGTTAATCGAGGATTCCCTGTTCCAGAGTCTGACTTTGGGGCATTACTGTATCCTTTCGGTGGTGTCATTTCTTCTTTATTGTTTGTACTTCTTGTGTATTTTCACCGATGCTTGGTCATTTGGTAGGGGGTTTGCTTCTTCTATTACACTGAGGTTGGCTGTGGAGTGGCCTTGGTTGCTACTGCGGGGAGTGAACTGTCTTACTTGACAGTAGGTTTGGTGATGGTTATGTTAAACCAACTTGGTTCTGTTCTAGACTCTGTGGTCATGAATGAGCCCCTAATGCATGGAGTTCTGCTGGGCCCAACTCAGTGGGTTGGATCCATAGGCTGGTGCTCTCCCCTGGGTCTGAGGCAGGATCAGGGGCCATGTGGAGCCATGTGGTTCTGCTGGCTGGCTGGTGCTGGCAGGCTCACCTGCATGGTGCTGGTTCAGGATGGTGGGGCAGGGCCTGGAGCTCCCCCCCTGCCTGGGTCCAAGGTGGTACAGTGGACAGCAGGGTTTTTTTTTTTTTTAGATCATTCTCCCCTCTAACTGGTTATGGAAGGTTAATGATTAATTAATTAATGTAGAGAGTTGTCTCTTTATTGTGGATCTCAAAAAATGTCAGTATTTCTCTTAGGTTGTTTAAATTTTCCCAAAAGCCATTCTCCCATTTCTTGCCAGGGATGGATAGTATTCGTTCACTGTATTCAGTTAGTGTAGCAGTGAAAGAAGTCGAAGTTTTTACCATCAAAATGATAAGTATATGTAATTAATTAATAATTATACTTAATTTTTCCCTTGTAAATATACTACCTCATTCATACCCTCATTTATACCAAGTTGCCTAAGTAAAGAGCACTCTTCAGGATTTCCATATCTTTTCTCTTCTTTCTTCTTTCCATCCTTCTTGTTCTTTAAGTTTTATAAATTACTAGGACATGACTTCTTTTCTATGATGTTTTTTGGGGAATATTATAACAGTTTTTATTCTATGTAGTTAATGTTTACCTATTAGAAATTAGTTTTTCTATTACAACTTAATTGTTATTTCTTCCATATTGTTGTCATTTTTTGGTACAACTACAGTTGCCAGATTATTCCATCAGTAAATTAATCATTCATGAGTAAAAAAGAAAGGAAGAAAGAAAGAGAAAGAAAAGAAGGAAGAAAAGAAGCAAAGAAAGAGAGAAGGAGAATTCCCATCACATTTTTTTTTTCTGGGAACCCTAGGTACAACTGTTGTTTATAAATTGGTTCTTTCTTTTTATACTTTATGCTAATCAAATTTTCTTTTCTTTTTTTCTTCTCTTTATGCATTCTGACTTTTTTCTAAGCATTTTTAGCATCTGTGGTTCAGTGTTCTGCAGCACCATTTCTTCTCTTTACTTGCACCAACACGTATTTTAATATTTATCTTTATTCATCGCATGATGTTTTTGAATTCTTTTCTCAAATTAGGTAGTAAGATTTTCTCTTTGTCTTTATTTTAGCTTGCTTTTAACTTGTTCCTTCTGATCCCATTTTACAGAAGCTATCTTCTGCATTTTGTTTATTACTTCTTTATTCCTTCTGAGTCAAACACATCATTTCTAAAATGTTCTTTTGTTTCTTGCTGTAAATAGCTTGGATATTCCTTTATCCCTCTGAGTTTTCAGAGTAATGCTTTCTTTCTTTTATGCTTCAGATTATTTTTGTAGATTTTTGTTACTTTTTTTCTAGTTATATATTNTATTGCATTCATGAAATTGTAATTATCAGATGTATATAGAAATAACAAAGCTGAGAGGCTGTAAGACACAATGATAAGTCAGAAAATTGTTCACAGTTCAGTAGTCCAGGGTTTCATGGTTTTATTTTTTTTCACATTTTTAACATTTTAAATATTTGAAAAAGTATTTCTCATTTGTTTGATATTTCACATGATTATAGAGAACTGTCCAAAGAATAAAGAAATCATTTCCTTACAAATATTTCTCTGCAGTTACATATTAAAGTTAAATTTATAAATGTGGTGCTGTACATTATGCTGCAAAGCTCATATTGATTTTTGCTTCTATTTGGTTAAAAGGCAAGCTTTTTAGATTTCATGGAATATTTGCCAAATTTGGGAAAGATGGATCTCAACTTCTATTTATATAATATTTGAACTCTTTCATTACTTTGTTTGATACATTTTAAAGAAAACTAATTTTTAATTACTTTGTTGTTTTTGATAAAATGAATGTTTACAGGATCAAATTCATACCAAATTTAATTGAGATTCATGCTAGCAATGGAAATACAGTTTTCTAACTACCCTCAAAGCATTGGAAAAANGTAAATAGCTTGGATATTCCTTTATCCCTCTGAGTTTTCAGAGTAATGCTTTCTTTCTTTTATGCTTCAGATTATTTTTGTAGATTTTTGTTACTTTTTTTCTAGTTATATATTCTGAGATATCCACACATGGTGAATTTATTGGTGAGTACAGCCTATGAAATATTTATTCCACTTCTGTTTATTTGAACAAATGCAGATTCATTAGTTCAGATCAAAATTTGGAGGATAATATCTCACCAGATTTCTAATGTTTTCAATCATTTATCATGTGCAGATTAAACTGAAATATTGTCCATGACTTTTAGAATTTCTGGTTATGACAGAATTAAATATAGTATGTAGTTGTTTGAAATACTATGAAAATTAGAATCTATGCCACCCACATTCATGTCTGAGTCATATTCCTGAATCTTTACTGAGTTTTAGAAATATGAGGGTACCTCAAAAAGTTTGTGGAAAATGGAATTAAAAGATAATATGAATTTTTTCATGAACTTTTTGAAGAGCCCTTGTATATTGGCCTATT
>NW_007728263.1:31536-33838 GCF_000696425.1 Galeopterus variegatus | reverse complement strand
TTGAGATTCATGCTAGCAATGGAAATACAGTTTTCTAACTACCCTCAAAGCATTGGAAAAAAGTGGAGCTGGGGCAGGCAGAAAAATTGGTTACCTGAAGGAGTATTGAATGAAGTAAGAGGACGTACATATTAACAAGTGAGATAGCAAGCCAGAGCCACTGTGGGCAGGAACTATACCCAAAGTGGTCAGAGCAACAAGTGTCTGCTTGGTCCCCGAGAGATATGATCAAGAAATAGTAGGAGCCAAGAAAGATGTAACCTAGGGAAGAAAGAGAATAGAAGATTTTTGTGTTGCTAGTGCTGTGTTGCATATGGATGGGCCGTTTCATTTTAAATCTTGGCATAGAGAAGACAATATGGAATCGCTAGGGATATAACTTTAATAAACATAAACAGAAAGGAATTAGCTGACCAGCTTACAATTAGCAGTAGCCAGATAACTGCTTTAATTGCCAGAAGTTAGGCATGACTTCTCATGAGTGGGTTTCAAGAGTGCTTTAAGAACTGCAGCTCAATCTGTTTAGGACTCTAAATGAAGAAGGATGGGTTTTATCCAAAGCTTGTACAGTCAAAAAGGTTTAGTTGATGGTAAATTTTGCTCCAGAAGGCAAATTTGGCCATGGGGGAAAGGAACTCTCATATGGTCAGGGAGTGAGTCAAATCCCGGGGCTTATTTGGCTTAGTTACTTAATGTACTTTAAATCTTAAATAGCCAAATCTCTGAACACCTGCTATATATTTAACAGGACTCTTATGATCAGAGAATGTCTTTAAAGTCAGATTTCAAGAGATTAATATGCTGCAATGAAGATGGATTTTTTCCTTCAAATATTGAATTATTACTACTTTTTCTTTTGAGGATTCTAATTATTATTTTGAGAATCTGTGCTTTGAGTTTCTGGAAATGTTTTAAATGTAATGCTTTGAATTTAGATTTTGACATATTTTAGCTATAAACACCCTTATTATAGTAAATACTATAACATAAAGATATTAGTAGACTTTTTAAAGATATAATTAGCTATTTTGATAGATTGCAATGACTGCAGGCACATAAGTTTTACATAAATTTATCTGTGTAAAAATTAAACAATTTTCTTTTAAAACATGCTATAGAAATGTTGGAACTTAGATGATTTTCATAGATGTATAGGAAATTATTTTAATAATGCTGGATAAGTGTAGGGTGGAAGGAGATAGGAAATATGCTTTTGGAAAGCAAGGGAATGAATAAATAAATTTCACTGTTTTGTTTTTTATGTCTTTGATTTCATTCAAATTCTTTGCATAAGGGTTAGATACTACACAACTTTCTCTAGACCATTAATTATAAACAAGCTTCTTGCTGAATGACTTTCATTTCAATTAATAAAAGATAAAGAAATTCTTGTTTACATTTTGGAATGTTTCCAACAAATAAACGTATTTCTCCTGGCAATTATTTTTATCTGAGCTGATAAAAAATAAGCCATAAATCTAATTTTATTCAGAAAATTCAACTTTTGACTCTTACCAGAGTTATTGGTTAGCTAAATTGGCTAATTATAATTTTTAATTTCATCTTATTTTTCATGCCCATTATGAGTCATCAGTAAAAGTTAAATTATACTTGAAACTTTCTTTTTACTAAGGAAAAAAATATGTGTTACATCTAAGATTTATATCAGATAATGTTAAAAAGAATATTTGGAGTGATAACCTTTAGCACCTGGAAAATTACCTCATCCCAGACAATGTATTTGGTTATGCTAGACAAAGTAGATATTTTGATCAGATTCTTCTGTGCATTTTGATATGAACTATAGAATTCATGCAATTCAGGGCATATCATTTGATCAGGAATTTCAGCCAATCAATGACAGACCTATGTAAAATCATAGATGCTGTTTGGACTGAAATATAATTGTCTTTTTAGTACATCCTGGCTGTTGACTTTAGCCTTGATACTCTTACTAGCGGTCAAGCGTAAAGAATGTATTTCAGCTAGCATGTTTAGTAGTTTGTTTAGAAAACACATCCTTTGTGAAACTATTCTAGCCTTAAATATCAGATTTTAGAGAAAAAAAGATTTAAGACTAAAGCGTTTTTGAGATTTTCAAATATAATTAAAATATCAAAAATTTACAGCATTTTTTTCCTTCTGTTTTTCATCTCTGTTGTGGTAGCAGCAATACAGTGTACTTTAAGAATGATTTTTGAGATTTTCAAATATAATTAAAATATCAAAAATTTACAGCATTTTTTTTCCTTCTGTTTTTCATCTCTGTTGTGGTAGCAGCAATACAGTGTACTTTAAGAAT
>NW_007728263.1:29815-30791 GCF_000696425.1 Galeopterus variegatus | reverse complement strand
GGGGTAAAATAGGCTTTCACTTACATGCTTTGATTCTGATGCAGTGTCAGCAGATGTGTGGCTAACCTCTGTGGTTGGGTCAGTTGAGGGTTACCCTTAGCTTTGTATTGTGACTGGTTTTTGATTTTGTTATTGTTGATGATGGCTTTAGAAAAATGGCAAAATGAAACAACTTATTCAATGCTACAGTAGCCTGCTTTGGATCATATTTTATGGTAACTGGAAAAAGGGATAATAAGTATATTATTAAAAACATTTACCCTTAAAATGCATAATTGTTGATTTATTAGTGTTGACAGGTGATTTAACTCTTAATTACATGTTCTAACAGGGAATAGGTTGGTTTAGACCAGGATACCAAATTAATTGGCTGGGTTTCATAGCATCTTTAACAGCTATGACTTCTTTGAAAATATGATGAGAATACTGCATAACTTACATGCTTTAAGAAAACTGAAAATCAAGGCACCCACAATGATGGAATATTAATGCTAGTTTAAACAGAGAGGGCCTGGTTATTTGTGGCCAGTAATGCAGAAATTTTTATCTATTCTGTGTTCGTAGATTTTTTTATTAGAAATTGTAGTAAGCATGGAAGAGTTTGATTTGGATGACAACTAATTTTTCTTTCCTCAGCTATCCTCTGGAGGAGTTCTAAATAAACAATGGAAAGACCAATAAATAAGAACCAGAACAGCAAGAAAAAAGAGAATTAAGGGGCCTAGATCATTTACAAAACATACCACTTGGCAGACCCTAGGTAATAGAGAGTGAAAATATTATGTTCCAAGCAGGTTAAAGTAGAAAAACTTTTTAGTGAAGAACTAACATTTACAAGGAAAGGTAACTAGAAACCTCTGAAGACATTTTAGAGCTTGGTCATTGTGGGATGAAGTTTATTTAAGAAAGGGTTTATAATAGAGAACATTAAGTTATAAATAAAAATTTGTTTTATATTATATTACATATGGTATGT
>NW_007728263.1:27321-28905 GCF_000696425.1 Galeopterus variegatus | reverse complement strand
ACTTGGCTTTAGCTTCATGGACCTGCAAATACTAGAGATGACTTTAGGAAAATGTTAGGCATTAAATTATCGATACAGAAAGTGTCAGTGACATAAGAATGGTTGTTCTTTAAAACAAATATAATCATGTTAAGTTTCCTCCCTAAGATACCTCTAACATTTATCTGAATGCATCAATATGGCATAAAAGACTTTTTAATTTGGTGTAGACTGTAAGTTTCACAAGATTAAATATCTCATCATTTTTTTCCCCAGCACACTGTAGGAACAGAAGAAAAAAAATTAACAATCACCTGTGGAGATTTAACAAAACTTCTAATGTCCTCTCTCTGCCTCATCAGTGAAATCAGAATCTTTGGGAGTGGGACCAAGGTATAGGTATTTTCTTTTTTATTACAAGCTAAAACACAGACACTGAAAATCCCACCACAAATGCATAAGTTATGATATAGATTATTATACTCTTGTAACCACCACACAGGCCCCAAAATAAAACTGTCAGTTTCATCCCAGAAACCCTTCTGTATGCCTCATTCCAATCACAACCCTTTTTATTCCCCCAAAGTAACCACTATTTAACTTGCATATGAATCACTTTGCATTTCTTTATAGTTTTATCACCCAAGAATGCATCCCTGATGTTATAATTTGGTCTTGCCCATTGTAAAAGCATTATTATTTCTTTCATGTCTTCATCCTTTCTTTTCTATACAATTTATCTGTTGAAGAACCTGAGCTACTGGAGACCGAAATACAGAGATAGGATAATTCACTAATTTCTGTTCACCTATTATTCGCTTATCTAGTACTAAAGTAAATACAGAAAAGGCAAGAAAAGCACTTGATTCTTTCCTCTTATTTACCAGTTTCAAGATAATAAATTATTTCTCTACCATTTTCCACCCTCCTTAAAATAAATTTACGTGCTCATAGACACTGGCATTATTTGGGAGGTTTCAATTAATTGTATTTCCTACAAGAAGGAAGTTTAAATTCCCTATCTTTGGAAAGGAGGAGCTTCTTCAGATTGGCTCCTGAGTCTTTCTGGCCTGACCCCAGCTTTGATACTTCCTTGCAGTTTGATATGACAAGATGTTCCAGGCTCAACTGATCTATTTCCCGACCTAGAATTAGAAGGAAATATTTCCCAAAGAAGGCCTTGTTTCATTTATTTTTTACTAGTATTTCAAGACCACAATCTGTGCACTACGGAGGCTCATGGTTCATCATTGCGTCTAGGTATCTTTGATAGACATAGATAGAAGATATACATGTAGACATAAATATTATATATTATATATAATATGTATAAAATATCATATCATATATATGATAAAATATATTATGACCTCATACTGATTCTTCCAATTCAATTCTTTTTTAGACCATTTTTGACTTAACCTTTTCTATATTACATATGCATCTTTTTTTTTCCAAATCAAGAATTCTTATTCTCAAGGGCACAGGAGATGCAAATTTGGAAAATACCATAACTGCTCGTTTTTATTATCCTACTTTATAATCACAATAGTCTCAGAACAGCAATTCTTTTTTTTTTTTTTTTTTTTTTTTTTTTTTTTTTTT
>NW_007728263.1:18790-26701 GCF_000696425.1 Galeopterus variegatus | reverse complement strand
GTCTGCATGTGGGATCCGAACCCTCGGACGGGAGCGCCGCCGCGCTTCCCAAGCGGCGCACTATCCAGTGCGCCACCGGGCCGGCCCTCAGAACAGCAATTCTAATAGTACCATTACCAACATAATCCACTCTGTGGGCATATTGGCCATTACACACTATGTTTTCTCCTCTTTAACCTCTTTTAATTGTAGTTCTACAATTGTATGTTTAATGTAACTACTCGTCTTTGTGCCAATGTCTGTTTAGTCATTTGGCTGCCTAAACTTTGCTCTATATTAGATTCCTCAGGAAATTCTCATGGGAACAATATTCTTTGTGTTCTTACATATTGATAACAGTTTATGTCTTTTATATTTGAAAATCAGTTTTCTTCTATAACAACTTTTGGCTCACATTTCATTTCTTTGAGTATTTTGAGTATTGTACTCCATTTTCTTCTGGCAAAAAGTACTGGTGTTGAAAAGTCATGAAAATCTAACTTGCTGAGGTTAAGAACTTTAAATGCAGAGAGATAGCAAACTTTATTTTTCATACAGGGATAGCAATATAGGGGCAGGATCTACTTTTTTTGTTGCTTTTTGGTGGCTGGTCTGTATGTGGAGGTGAACCCTTTACCTGGTGTTAGAACACCAAGCTCTAACTAACTGAGCTAACTGGCCAGTCCTAGGACCAACTGTTTTGAACACCTGTAGTGAACTATGTGCTTTATGGGTGTTATCTGAATATAATATTTCTACCATTTTAAGTTGTCTGTATTAAGCCAGTTTGATAAAAGAGGACTTTGAAGCCCATCTAAGCATTTTGCTCTTAAACTAGGGAACTGGAATTCAAACACTTTGCACAAAGCCAAGATCAGTCTACCAGCCAGGCTGTCCTTTTGACAGGGTGACTGCATGTTCTGTTTTGCTTGCGAGAATCCCAGCTTACTCCTGTTGTTCTGTAATAATTATTAATAGAGCCTTTTTCACTCTAAAATATTATTTTGGACGAAAAATTATACAAGAAGTCACATCACTTCTTGACATTCTAGTGATGGTTTCAACCTCAAGTTCTTTAATAAACTCGTGAGAGTACACATTGAAATCATGAACTTCTATATTTTTTGTACCTGCTTTTCATCTCTTGCTGTGTCTACAAATTGTTTTGCATTACCATCCTTTTAGTATTTGCTGTATATATTGCTACCAAAGCTTCTTATAAATGTATATCTTCCTGATAATTAAGGAAAAGAAAAATAAAATATTACCTTTCTTTTTCTGTGGTCCATGTTCCAGCATTCTGATTTTCGTTTGTTGGAGGAAAATACTTCTTATAATGTAGAAATCATGAGGTTTGGCTTGGTAAAACGGCAGGGAAGAAAAAAAACCTTTTTTGCTGAGATAGTAAATTCTTTATCATTTGTGTCTCCTTTGTGGGCACTAAATTCTACTTATAATAATGGCGAAACATGGTATGGGTTGGAGTCTGATGACATGTGGTCAATCAATTCAAGGTCCCAAGAAAGAGATGTTAGGTCTATAGCAGCCCTCTGGGGAAACAGTATACTACATTAACACATTGAACCAGGAGACAAGGGAAGAAAATGCCACCCGAGCTCCCACTCTCTGGAAGCTGACAGCAATTTCAGAAACTTATACTGTGCTGTGGTTTTGTGAAATTGCCACACCAAGTAACAAGTAACAAGAAAAAAAGCCCTTAGGAGCTCTTTGTAAGACTGATACCATCAGGGTTTGTTTGCTGGGAGAATTCTGTCACAAATCTAAGTGGGGCCAAAATAGACACCAGACACCAGACTCCACTTTCTGGAGGTAAGCACTCTTACCTTCTTACTCTTACTTTCTGGAGGTAAGCTGGGGATAGATGGATTGGATTTGGGTCTCACTGGCATATGGGATACCATTGTGTTTATTTTGGGCAGTGTGTGCCGGTCATTGCATGTACTGCTTTACTGCTTACAAAAGAAGGTAAGAGGTTTATATGGTATCAATACCTCATTATTTTTAATATTAATGTGATACACACATTAAAATAAATTTAGGGTAAGAAGGTGCATTTTTTAAAAAGTGAAATTGTTCCAAATCTACCTCCTCTCAGCACCCCAACCTAATGCTACAGACCTCATCACTGTTAATATTTTAAAGTATATCTTTCTAAAGATATACTTAATGATTTTCTATGCATGTTTAATATGTTAATATGTATCATTAATGTAAACTTTAAGAATATATTCTTTTTAGCAATTTGCTGAGATTTTTTTCCAGTTGAAATAATATCAGAGACGACTTTCCATGTCAGGATACATACACCTACTTTGGTATTTTTGAACAACTGCACATTATTCTATTGTATGGATGTGCTAGCATGTACATAACCACAACCCTCTATGTATCATTAATGTAAACTTTAAGAATATACTCTTTTTAGCAATTTGCTGAGATTTTTTTCCAGTTGAAATAATATCAGAGACGACTTTCCATGTCAGGATACATACACCTACTTTGGTATGTTTGAACAACTGCACATTATTCTATTGTATGGATGTGCTAGCATGTACATAACCACAACCCTTTTCCTTTGCATTTAGTTAATTTCCAATATTTTACTTTTACAAACAATCTGTCTAAAACTTCTTTGTGTATCTATTTTTGCACACATATGAAAGTACATCCAATAGATGTTGCCAAGTTGCCCGCCTACTTACACTCCCAGTCACACACAGTGTATGGACTACCTGTTTATGAATCTCAACAACTCTGTTAGATTGAGGTGAAATGTGGTGGCATTCTTGTTTAATTTGCACTATTTCATAAAGTGGACCACTTTTTCTTGTATTTATTGTTCTTAGAGAAATGCAATGATTAAATGTTCAGACTTTGGAGCTAGACTATCTGAATCTCACCTCCAGCAATTACTAGCAGTGAGTCCACATTAAGTAACTTATCTGAGCCTCACTTTTCTCCTATGTAAAATGGGATAATAGTGGTATGATCTGTGTCTTGCTGTTGTGAAGATTAAACAGGTTAAAATACGTAAATTACTTATCAGTTTCTAAGACATAATAAACACATTTATAAACATGTACCTATATCATTATTAAACATTTTTTGGGTAAGGAATCTATATAATTATGTTCTCTGCCCATTTTTTAAATTCAGTTATTTGTCCTTTTATTGAAATACGAGAGCTTGTTTGAGATTAAGAACACTAGCCCTTTTTCTTCTTTGCTTCTTCAAAATTTTGATTTCCTTAAGCAAGAACTATATCTTTTTGGATACTCCGTAACCAGCACATTTAAGTATTTTAGCAAAATGTCCATTTACTTAATCATTCAAAATTTATGAATCAAAAACTTGATTTTTTTTTTTTTTTTTGCCAAAAACTAGGATAAAACTGAGAATACAAAGTAAAAAAAGAAAAAAAGATGATCTTGAAGTTGTAGTGGGGACAGGGGACTTAGATGCAGGTTGCCATTTTATTTTTTTGTTCTGTATTTGTTTATTGCTTTTATTTTTTTCTTTTTCTTTTTTCTTTTTTAAGTTATTAATTATTATTATTATCTTACATTCTAAGTTGTTGTTGCAGAGCAGTGAGTGGGAGGGGAGGAGAGGGGGGTAGGTGGATGCAGGTGTTGGGGGCAGATGCAGCCCATGGCTGGCTCCTTCACTGGTCTGGTTGCAGAGAATGTGGGGACATGGCTGAGGCCCTTGGGGCCCCCTTACCCCAGCTCTGGGTCCCAGGGGGCTTACAGCTTTTCTAGGTTTTATAGGTGTTCTTTCCTGGTGTTAGACCTTTACTGGTTAATATCAGAAACTTGTCTCTGATCTGTGGGTTTTTTATGTTTTCTTTCAGTTCTGTGTTGGATTATTCACTGTTCCCACCACTTAAACTGCACTGGAACAAAATTTGTTGTTCTTTGCTTACTTCTAAAATGGGGTACCTTCCTGTGGGAACTAGCATTTGAGCCCTGTGGTGGAGCTAAATTGTTGCTTTGCTGATGATTCTCTGGGGGAGGCTTTTCGTGCAGCTCAGGTTTTAATTGTTGACCTTTTAAGCACTTCTAGGTCTTGTGATGTCTGATACACCTGGGTTATGTGGAAACTCTGGTCTGGTCCTGAGTCTTTTCAGCAAACTGCACCCCCTGCAGTTCTATATTCCTGACCAGTCTCCACTGAGTGGTCCTGTGCTGATTAGGGGGCAGATCAGCTGTCCAGGCTGTACCCCAGTGTTCCCCTGGTGAGCCCGTATCCCCCACTGCCTGGACTCCAAACACTTCCCATGGGATGGGCTGTGCACTGGTCCCTTGAAAGATTCACTGACATCTGAGTGGTTCCTTTTCTCAGTTGTCTGTGGTCCCTCACTCCTATGTGGGTCCACAGAAACCCTGTTAGTGGTCTTGTGGCCTGGGGACCACCAGGGCCCTCTTCTGCCCTGCAGTCTCCAAGCAACTTCACGCAAAGTGCACAGCTGTGGTTTTTACCAGCTCCTGCTCTGTGTTCTCACCAGAGTCGGCCTTTAAATGTCTGGGACTTAAACAGTTGGAGTGGTCCCTTCTTTCTCTCACGGTGTCTCCTCCTGCCTTTATGAACTCCATAGGTCTCTCTTCCTCTTCCCCTGAGCTCTAGTGGACCTACCTTGGCAGTCTTTGCTTTTTAACAGTTGTAAATTTGTCAACTTTGGAAAAGAGTGATGCTGGGACCGTCTATTCCACAATCTTGATTCAAAACCCCTGCAAGTTGATATTTTAATATAATGCAAGAAATGCTACAGTAGAATTAACACAATTTACATTTAGGTGGAGTAAAAAAGGAGCCCCTTATGATTCCCATGGAAATCCAGGCATAGATGGCATTCAGGCAAGAAGGTAGAGTGTTTACAGAGACATGAAATTACTCTCTGATGAATGATAATAGAAGACTATCATACTGGCCCTCTGGAATAAAATGTTTTGATAGGACTCAATTCAGAATGATTCCTTTATTAAACTTCCTATGGGCACAAATTCTGTGAAGCACAAAAACAGTAGCACCATTATTTGATGAGATGTGGTAAGAGAAACTAAAATACCCTTAGGAAAATGGAGGAGGATGTAGTAACTCGATGAGAAGTTGGAATCATCCAGATCTGTACATCTACTTGTCATTTCTTTAGGTGTGAAATTGATGGGCTGTCTATATGAACATTTTTTTCTTACTTTTTGGCAGCAGTAGTTTATTGACTATTTTTTGTAGCCTATCATCCCTTGTTATATTTCACAATAATTTCCAGAAGTGTTTAGCTATCAAAAAAGAAAAATAACATATTTAAATTGATGTATGTAATTTATTTAATTCAATAAATACTTTAAATTTTGTACTATGTCAGCTATGTCAGTTAGAGTTTAAATAAACTCTTTTCAATCTGAAGAAGTTTTTCTTAGGCTTATTACACACAAGCACACACACACAATTACAGTCTTTGTAAGCAGGAAGTCCTCTACATGAAGGTAAGAAATATATATATATATTTTTCTTTTTTTCTGTTATTGTCCAAAAACTGCCTAACATAGTTGAATATTTGTCTGTTGGTATTAAATACTATTTATCTGAAGTAGCAAGGCCTTATTTTAATTCTGAATGATCCAGAATTAAAATATTTTAGAATCAGTCCTGTTTACACTTGGAAAGATAGAAAAAAAATAGTTGCTTAAATGTACACTTCATGTTTTGATTAACAAGAAACACAGAAATTAAAAAAATGAACTTACACACGTACATTTATGTCTAAACACATACATATTTCTATTTCTACATTGTTTCCTGTGGACCATTCTTTTGTTGTTGAGAATATTGCATTCTTTTCTTAGTTATGGAATAATAAGTTCACTTGCAGGTTGCTAAATCTCAAAGGGACCTCTCTAAAATTATTCCACTTTCTAGCATTTCAGGAGGTATAATGTATTTGTATGTATTCAAAGATATATTCATATTAATGTTTCCAGTCAGTTGACAAAATTGCACTTTCTCGTTGCCATACTCCTCCAAAATTAACTTTTTAAAATGTTCTTTACATCTTATCTACTTAGGGGAAGGGAAGAAAATTTTCTCCATAAATTTGCCACAGAAACCAGTGAGTGTATGGTGATGTTCCAATACACAGCTTCAACATTCCTGCTTTCTTTAGCCCTGTCATGAATTCATTTTTGTGTACAGTGTGCCTATTTGCTATCCCAGTGATTTAAGTTCTTTTTGTAGGTCCCTACTTCCCTCATGCTGGGATTCCCAATCCTCAAGGATACTGCTTCTTGATTCAACTTTTGCTGTCTTTAGTTTTTTTGTTTGATCAGTACCATTGTGCACCAATTGCTTTTGGCAATGTGTGTTTTCTGTTAGAACACTCAAAGTGAAAGTTATTTTGGAGGGAGAGTCTGGGGGGCCCCATAATCAGCCTCAACACACCCCATCCTCTTACCAGGTTCTTGACTCTGCCACAGGAAAGAATTCAAGAGCAGAGTCACAGCAGAGAGTGAGAACAGGTTTAATATAGCGAATAAGAGGTACAGATTTCACAGACCAAGTGTGACCTAGCTTGAGACTGAGCAAGGCTCACACCAAGTTTAAAACAAAAGCAAGAAATACATACTTAAAATTCAGTACAGAGTAGTCTGGCTTAAGGCTCCTGAGCAGCTGCTTGCTCAAAGTAAGTCTGATACAAAGTAAAGCATACACACCTCAGCCAGTGAAGTGTGGGTTGGCCCCAGGAAAGTGAGCAAAAACCTGCTGAATGTAAGTTTGATACAAAATGAAAAAAATACACACTCCATGGGCAGAGTGCAGGCTGGCTCTAGGAGACTGAGCAGCAGCCATGCCTTTTGCTGGGATTCAGCTTTTATAGTTCTTCTATCTAATGAATATTCAATTAAGGGGGTGGTTCCCAGTTAAGTAATATAGTCTTGCAGATCTCAGTTGGTCTTTTCCTGGAACATATTCATTGGTCAAATCCTATCACATGCACCAGGCATATTCAAGAATATTCTGTACTCTCTGGCACCTCTAGTGGAAGGTCATTCAGAGGAAAAACTCCACTTTATTGAGCATGCCCAGCTACCAGGGTTATATAACACCTCTCTACTGAGCATGCCCAATTCACGGGAGCTCTAAGGTAGTGATAATTTTTTAAGTTGACAGGGACTTCTCAAATAAATACTTTGTGACCAGAAATTTGCATGGAAAAAAAATTAGAAAAATATTGAATATATTATCAATAGCATATGTAATAAAATGTATATTTTGTATCATTCTGTCTCAAGCTTTTTTATGAATAGCCAAATATTTTGTGCAAAATTTTTGAAATAATAAAGAAATGAGTTTTTTTTTTTAAGTGATTGGTAAGGGGATCTTAACCCTTGACTTGGTGGTGTCAGCACCACACTCTCCCGAGTGAGCCATGGGCCAGCTCATAAAGAAATGAAATTTTAATATTTCTGGATATAGTTTGGGCTAAATGTATAGTTCCATTTACTCAGTAAAAACAAAGTCAAATCTTATTTTTGTGCTTTGGTTAATTGCAGGGAATGGTAAACTCAAAGCAACAGTGATACTGTGATATGGTATCACTACACTTTGTAAAGAAGAAACCAAAGCATAATATCTGGGGCAATCATTACCTTTAATATCACGATTCTCTTTCCAAACAATCCAGCATTGGAAAATATGAGTGCAATAATCAGTATCCGAAAGTTAGAATTGCGTCTTCACCTTTATCACACATTTATTTTTCACAGTGTAACCAAGTACATAATCTGTTAGATTAAGAAAATATCTTAAAAATAGTTTCCTCAACAGATTTTATCATGGCTATTTTGCCAGTTTTCTTTTTTCTTTTTTTTTTTTTTTGTCTTTTGTCTTTTTCCGTGTCCGGCAACGGATCGCAAC
>NW_007728263.1:5897-18246 GCF_000696425.1 Galeopterus variegatus | reverse complement strand
AGTCAAATTGGCAAAGCTCAAAGACGAAGAGAGAACTTAAAAACATTAAGAGAAAAGCATCAAGTCAACTGTAAGGGAGTTTCCATCAGCCTTACATCAGACTTCTTAACAGAAACCTACAGGCCAGAAGAGGAAGAGATAATATATTCAAAATACTTTAAAACAACAACAACAGCGACAACACCAATAAAAAACTGCCAGCCAAGAATGATAGACTCACCAGGGCTATCCTTCAGAAATGAAAGAGAAATAGTATATTTTCCAGACAGACAAAAACTCCAGGCATTCACTACTACACAACCAGCACTACAAGAAATCCTCAAGGGAGTACTGAATCTGGAATAAAAAAAAAAAAAAAAGATAATCACTACCATGAATACATAAGAAAAAAATAAATCCACTGGTAGAACAAAAAATGCAAAAGAGAGAGAGAGAGAAAGAAACTTTATCTTACTACCTAAAAAAAAAAAAAAAAAAAAAGACAATGGTCAAACACTGAAGGCCAATAATAAAAAAGAAAGAAAGTAAAAAAAGATATTTAAAACATGAATGAAGATTGATAAAATATCAGGAGTAAGACAATACCTGTCAATAATAATCTTAAATGTAAATAAATTAAATTCCCCACTCAAAAGACACAAACTGACTTTATTGGATTAAAAAGCTAGACCCAACTATATGCCATCTATGAGAGACTCATCTAACCTGTAATGACACACAGACTAATAGTGAAGGGATGGAAAAAGATATAAGCATGCAATGGAACCTCAAAACAAGGAGGAGAAGCTATTCTTATATTGGATAAAATAGACTTTAAAGCAAGAAGCATAAAAAGGGACAAAAAAAGGCAGTATATAATGAAGAATCTATCCATCAAGAAGACATAACAATCATAAATACATATGCACACAATACTAGAGCACCCAGATATGCAAAAGAAACACTCTAATAGTTTAAAGGAAGAGATAGATCTCAATATGATAATAGTTGGGGACTTGAACATCCCTTTCTCAACATTGGACAGATTCCATCTAGGCAGCAAAACAACAGAGAAACATAGGAGTTAAGCTACAATTTAGACCAACTGGACTTGGCAGTTATCTACAGAATATTTTATCCAACAAGCACATAATATACATTCTTCTCATTAGCATATGAAACATTCTCAAGAATACAACACATTACGTCACAAATCAAGTCACAACAAATTTTTAAAAATTGAAATAATTTCAAGTGTCTTTTCCAACCACAACAGATTAAAACTAGAAATCAATAATAACAAGCAAACTCCAGAAATTATATAGATACATCAAATTAACAACATGTTCCTTAATGATATATGGGCCCAAGAAGAAATCAAACAAGAATCAAAATATTTCTTGAAACTAATGAAAATAAGGACACATCATACTAAAATCTCTGGGACACAGTAAAAGCAGTACTAAGAGGGAGTTTAACTGGAATAAACACTTTCATCAAAATAGAAAGATATCAAATAAACAGCCTAACACTATATACACCTCAAAGATCTGGAAAAACAAGAACAATCCAATTCCAAAATTAGTAGATAGAAAGAAATAATTAAGATCAGAGTAGAAGTAAATGAAATAGAGACTCCAAAATGATGCAAAGTATCAATGAAAAAAAAGTTGGTTTTTTAAGAAGATAAACAAAATAGACAAACCATTATCTAGGCTAACTAAAAAAAGAAGAGAAAAGGCACAAATAACAAAAATCAGAAATAAAAAGGAGACATTACAGCCAATACCACAGAAATACAAAAAATCATTAGAGACTATTATAAACAACTAAACAGCAACAGATTTGAAAATCTAGGAAATGGATAAATTTATGGACACATACAAACTACCAAGATTGAACCAAAAAGACGTAAGAAATCTCAACAAACCAATAACAAGCAATGAGACTGAAGCAGTAATTAGCAATTGCCCAACAAATAAAAGCCAAGGACTGTATGGCTTTATTGCTGAATTCTACCAAACTTTTAAAGTGGAATTAATAATACTTTACCTTCAATCTGTTCCAAAAAATTGAAGCAAAGGCCATTCTCCCAAACTCATTCTATGAGGCCAGCATCACCCTGATACCAAAACTAGACAAAATACAACAACAAGAAACAAAGTGACAGTCCAATATCTCTGATGAACGTACATGCAAAAATCCTCAGGAAAATATTAGCAAACAGTATACAACAACATGTCAAAAAAATTATTCGCCATCATCAAGTGGGATTCATCCCAGGGATGCAAGGGTGGTCCAACATATGCAAGTCAATAAATGCGATACACCACATCAACAAAATCAAGGACAAAAACCATATGATTATCTCAATAGACACAAAGCATTTGAGAAAATTCCACATCCCTTCATGATAAAGACTCTCAACAAATTACATATAGAAGGAAAGTCTCTCAACACAATAAAAGGCATATATGACAAAGCCACCTCAATATCATCCTGAACATGACCAAGACAAGAATACCCACTCTTACCACTCCTGTTTAATGCAGTATTGAAAGTACTAGCCAAAGCTACTAGGCAAAGAAAGAAATAAAGGGCATCATGATTGGAAAAGATGAAGTCAAACTGTCCTTGTAGGCAGATGAAATGATCCTACGTATAGAAAAACCTAACACCCTACAAAAAAACACTTAGAGCTGATAAAAGTCTTCAGTAAAGTTGCAGCGTCCAAAATCAAAATGCAAAAATCAGTAGCATATTTATACTCCAATAACAAATTAGCAGAAAAAGAAATAAATCCTATTTATAATAGTCACCAAAATAATAAAATATCTGCCAGTAAATTTAACCAAGGAGGTTAAAGATCTCTACAAGAAGAAAAACAAATCACTCTGAAAGAAATTAAAGTGAACACAAAAAGATGGAAAGATATTCCATGCTGTTGGATTGAAAGAATTAACATTGTGAATATGTCCATACTACTAAAAGCAATCTACAGATTCAATGCAATCCCCATCAAAACCAATGACATTCTTTACAGAGATAGAAAAAAATAATACAAACATTCCTATGGAACAACAAAAGACCTAGAATAGCCAAAACAGTCCTGACCAAAAAAAGAACAAAGAAAGCCAGAGACATTACGGTATGTGACTTCACATTATAGTAGAAAGCTACAGTAACCAAAGCAACATGGAATTGGCATAAAAATAGACACTTGAGCCAATGGAACAGAATAGAGAACCCAGAAATCAACCCACATATTTACAGCCTACTGATTTTTGACAAAGATCCCAAGAACATTGGGGAAAAGACTGCCTGTTCAAAAAATGGTGCTGGGAAAACTGGCCATTCATATGTAGAAGAATGAAACTAGATTTGTATCTCTCACCATATACCAAAATCAACTCAAAATGGATTAAAGACTTAAATATAGGATCTGAAACTTTAAAACTCCTAAAAGAAAGCATGTGAATCACTTCAGGAAGTAGGACTGAGCAAAGACTTTATAAATATGACCCCAAAAGCACAGGCAACAAAAAGAAAAATAAACAAATAGGAGTATATCAAACTAAAAAGCTTTTGTGCAGCAAAAGAAACAATTAATAGTGAAAAGACAACATACAGAATATGAAAAAATATTTGCAAACTATGCATCTGACAAGGGTTTAATATCCAGAAGGAACTCAGATAACTTAACATTAAAAATAACCTGATTAAAAAATGGGCAAAGAAGATACATAGCCATTTCTCAAAGGAAGATATACAAATGGCCAACATACACTTGAAAAAAATGCTTAGCATCAGTAAGCATCATGGAAATGAAAATCAAATCAAAACCATGTTGAGATATCATCTCATCCCAGTGAGACTGGCCAATGTCAAAAAGACAGAGAAGAACAAATGCTGGTGAGGATACAGAGAAAGGGGAATACTCCTCCACCTTTAATGGGATTGGAAATTAGTGCAGTGATTATGGAAAACAGTATAGAGTTTCCTCAAATGACTACAGATAGAACTGCCATGTGATACAGCAATCCCACTGCTGGATATGTACACAAAGGCATGGAAATCATCATGTTGAAGGGATATCTGCACTCCCATGTCTATTGCAGCTCTATTTACAATAGACGAGAATTGGAACAAGCCTAAATGTCCATCATCAGGTGACTGGATAAGGAAAACATGGTATATATACACAGTAGAATGCTACTCAGCCATAAAAAAGAATGAAATTCTGCCCTTTGCAGAAACATGGATGAACTTAGAGAAAATTAGGTTAAGTGAATAAGCCTGGCACAGAAGTAGAAATACCACATGTCCTCACTTATAAGTGGGAGCTAAAAAAAATAAGTAAAAAAATAAATAAAGAAACCTCAATTTCAATAGTTCATTAAACTTTCAAAAGTAGAGAACAGAATAGAGCCCATCAGAAGTGGGAAGAGGGGGATGGGGGTTAGCGAGAAACTGGTGAGGGGCTATAAAAAATGATTACATTGTGTAATGTTGAATATACTAATTATCCTGATTTGAGCATCACGTATTTCATGCAGGTATGGATGTTCAACACTGTACCTCACAGATATATACAATAAATTATATTTCAATAAATAAAAAAATTTTCTTTTGGATGTAATCCATGCTCACGGGCATGACAGCAGTATCTGAAAGTTATTTGTATGTCCATCTTCTGAAAATGTCATATAGAAATATTAAAAAGCAAAAAGATTCTTAACAAACTACTAACAAATTTAAATTAGCGATACGTAAGAATTATAAGTATATTCATCATGGCAAAAATATCATTTCTTTGTGATAAGAACATTTATGCTCCTCTCTTCTAACCATTTGAGAACATACAATAAATTATTGCTAATCTTAGATGCTTAGTTGTACACCACTAGAATGTATTTTTCCTATCTAGCTGTAATTTTGTATCCATAAACTAACTTTTCACTTAGTTTTAATTTCATGGGGCTTTTTACTTCAAAAATAGGTTGTTACATGAGAATACTTCTCTCTTAATCCTTTCAGTGTGTATCTTTACCAAGAGTTTGCTGTAGTTACAGGTTTGTGTGTTTTTTCTTTTGAAATAGAATTTACATACAGTATAATGCACAAAACTTCAGTGTACCATTCTTTATTGTCATCTTATAAAAAATTGAAGCCTACAGAAAAATTGAAAGGGCTTTATGGTGAGCAAACATGTATCTTCCACCTAGATTCTACAATTAACATTTTTCTGTACTGTTTATCACATATCTCTTTGTCTACTTATCCCTATTAGTTCTAGCATTTGATTCATTCAATCCTCAGGATTTTTTGTTTAAGCAATCATGTTACCTGTAATAAGAGGCTGTTTTACTTCTTTCTTTAAGATCTTTTTACATTTTATTTTTTTAGTTGCCTTTGTAGGGGCTAAAGGAAAACTTCCCTTTCAACTCCCTGAAAGTTTTTTGAAAAATCAACTGATAAACAGATTAATATATAGAAAAGGCCTAACAAAGTTTATTATTTTAACATGCCACAAGTGAGTAATGTATGGATAATCACAGAAGAGTAATTTCCAAAATTTCCAGTGGGGTCCAGAAGCTTGTATACCAATTTTCATAGAGGAGAGAGAAGGTGGGGAATGCAGCCAATTCCTTTGAGGGACAGAAAATGATTAGTAGGGGATGAGACTGAGAGGCAGATATTATCTTGTGAGAAGGTTTGTCCAGGTATGGTGCCCTCCCAGATTTTCCAGTCCTTCCAGGGGGTTGTTCTTTCCTGGTTATTGGATGAGATATCTAGGGAAGGGATCTTAAGATAATTACCCTGATTGCACACATGTATTGAAATGTACCTCTGTACCCCATTAATAGGTATAGTCAACATGTGTTAACTGATATAAAATAATTTTAAAAACATGTCTTGATGGATCAATAAAAGGAGGGATAGATATATGCTAACCATGTGTAGTAAAATTTTAGTTGTAGAATCTAGGTTATGAACATTCACTGCAAAATTCTTTCAGTATTTCTTTATGTTTAAAGTTTTTTATAATAAAATATTGGAAAAGGTGAAAAATTGGTCTAGTTAAGTGATTTTCAAACTTTTGGTATTGAGACCTTTTAGCAATAAAATCTTTAGCAGACCTTGATATATAAACATTTAAAGCATAGTTGTTTTGGTCAAAGATGAGAGGTGGTTAAGAATACTTACTGCTCCAAACAACTTAAGGACTTTTGCATCAGAGATGTTATCTTGAGCAACAGGCAGGAAGAAAGGTCTTATAATCTTAACTCTTCCAGTTGCGCAGGAATCAACAGTTTTATAGGAACAGTCTGTAAATGAAATTTTACTAACAAAGCTAAAAGCAAGGAGGGTAGAAAGAATTTAAATTTTCTGAAAAGTCACCGGTTTCAAAAGTTTACAGCAAATTACAAATAAGAGAATGTCCTCAATTCAATAAAGGGTATCTACAAAAAACATAGGACTAACATACTTTATGGATGAATATTTTTTTAAAAAAACACATTCCCCTCACAATCAAGATCTAGCAAGGATACCCTGTATCTCCACCTCCATTTAACATTGAATTGGAGCCTTAGTAGTTCAAAAAAGGTGTTGGGGCACAGAAAACTAATCCCCAAAGTATGGCACGTTAGCATGCTGAGTGCTTTGAAAATTAAAAGGCCTCAGAAATAAACATCAGAATCAAGGTCCCTTTAACCTCCTTGTGGTCTCCTCACCTGAAGCACAGGGAGGGACTTTCTCTGGAATTTTCGTATGTTAGAAAGCTTTCCAAAAGAAATTGTCATACTGCTCCTCTGTTACTTCTTTCTATGTGCTGACCCTGCAGGCATCTCTGGGGCATCCTAAGGCTCTGCAAAATATCATTTGAAAACAATTTTAAAGACTATTGTCCTCTCAGTGCATTTTCTCCAAAATGCACTCTTATATTTTCACCAATTTGGGGAAGACCTTTGAAAACTGAGAATTTATATTTCTACTGTTAGTATCTCTGAAAATGTAAATTTATTTATTTTCAGTGAAAATAAAACTGCTTAATGTATATATATATTTGTACATTTTTCATGGATATGGAGAAAAACTTGAAATCTGAAATAGTGCCATACTAGCCACAAAGGATTTTCTTAGACTCAGATAACATTACCCTCATCTGTTGACCGCTTTTTAGGGACTGCAGTCCCAAGTTGTTGGGAACAAAATCGGAGAGTCTTTGCATTACATGTTTTAAAAATATATATTTTGGCATCATAAATATTGTGTGCTTTGGGCTTTTATGGTAAGTCTTCATCGGGAAATATTGTACAGGACTGAATGCATATGGGAAGGCTAACAAATTCTGTATCTCAATATCTTGGATATTCTATTTTTTCCTGAGAAAATAGTTTCATACTTCTCCTATTGCAATTGTCCTATTCACACCCCTGACAGAACAAAATCAAGAGGCTCTAAAAACTTTTAATAAACTATGGCTTGTACATAATCAGGAAAATTGGGTAGCACTTTCTTTGTTGGAGGTTTGTTTTTCTTTTGCAATTGTCCTATTCACACCCCTGACAGAACAAAATCAAGAGGCTCTAAAAACTTTTAATAAACTTTGGCTTGTACATAATCAGGAAAATTGGGTAGCACTTTCTTTGTTGGAGGTTTGTTTTTCTTTGAGTCATTAATAGTGTGAAACAAACAACTGTAAGAAAATAATCTTATGACTTAGTAATAAATATTGTCTGAAAATTTAAGATGTGAAACCATATTGTACATGGTATTTTGCACAGTCATTTATTTTTACAGTTACATTTTTGTCATTAAAGATATATTTTTTAAGAATTATATTTGTCAAGTCCTTCTTTATTCATCATATATGGTATTTTTGCAAATTGATGCCTCCCACATTTTCTTAAAATACTGACTATTGCCTGTATCAATTGCCCGTTTTTCTTAAGCTTACTGATTTCTGCATGTTTTTGTCCCATGATCACCATTCCTGATATTTTCCTCCATTTCTTCTCTGCCCTTCCTTCTGTTGTAAAGAAATTTAAAGTGTTTGTAGTATGACATCTATGCATTTCCTCTTTTGAAATTAAAGAATTGAAATCTCACTCTACCAACAGACACACTTACGTGCTTTATGTGACTCTCTTCTTTTTCACTGGTTTTGAAACAATAAAGAAACCCATTTGGTTTCTTTCTTACTCTTTCCCATTAAACTCCCAGTTTTCCTCTACTCACAGAATGAAGCAATATATATGTATACATATGTCATTGGCAGGGTTTTTTAAAAATCTCTTGTTAAAAGTTATCCTTTCGTTTCTGTTCATCTTCCTCAAAATCCAATTTACAGATGCTGTTAGATGAAAATATAAAGAATAAAATGTCCTCCCATTTTTATCATATTTACTGATGGTTTTATTTTGCTAAAGTAGACAGAATCTTAGAATGCTGGAAGTCCATTTAAATATTATTTTGTTCTGCTCACTTTTCTTTTAAAACAGGAATTGAAATACAGGTCAATGAGGCAACTTGCTTAAGACTCTAGAATTCAAATTTCCTGACCCATAGAACTAAAATCCTCCTAGTTTCCAGAAGCAGAAGGGCCAAACGTATCTTATTTAAATTGTAATAACTAGCATCTGAAGGAAAAACAGGCATCCAGTAGAGCCGAAAGACTTTTTATAGCTGATTCAATGGGTGAGCATAAGCAGCATAGTTCACTTCTCTAAGTTTCAATTTATTTCTAAAATGGGAGTAATACTTAACTCACCAGAGATGATAAATACTAAATAAGTTAGTGAATGTAAAACTTCCTCATATGTAAGTTTTTCATAATTCAGACATTAATGGCACTTACTGGAAACAAATAATTTCTGAATAATTATAATTATTTTTTTCCACTGTATTAGCTAAACCTGAAATAATATTTAAATTAATTTGGCTGTGTGTACATAGAAATAGTTAGATTATTAGTTTTCTGTTATCAGGCAGAAAGAACATATATTCAAAAGCTAAAAATTAAGTTTTAGAAAAAAGAAATTTCAGTTTGCTTGTGCTGTTAGTTGTTACACAGCTGAATTGTAAGGACTGTTATATTTGTGAAATATACTCCCATTATGTGTGGCATGTGTCCATGATTCTAACAATAAACATGCAGTATGTATCTGTGCCAAGTCATGCTGGACCAGTATTAGAAAGTCAAGTTATGTTAAGGCAGCAGTTGTGCAGAGAAAAGACAAAGTCTCAGAAACCACTGTTGATTTTGAAAATACCCCTGGACAATTATGAGAGTAAATTTGAAAGGGTAGGTACTGGGGGATAAGCAGAAGGTAGAGATACAGAGCACATATTAGAGTAGCTGAGGAGATTCATCTTAAAATCTGACTGTCTAAAATAATGGAACCTTTTCTCTGAGAACTAAGGGCAAATCAAGCACAGGTCACCCAGGACGTGACAGAACAAACTGGTATATATGTAGACACTTGAAAAAGCCCATGGCAAAATAGAATTAAAAGATAATACAAATTTTTCGTGAATATTTTTGAAGACCTTTTGTATATCAGCAGAGTCATGACTCCAGAACCAAGCTAGAAATAACACTGCTTGCACTGGTAAGGATTAAGATAACTGCTGGGGAAATTGGAAGCTGAAGCCTCCTTCTTTCTACTTTGTTTGTAGTAAACCCAAAAATTTTACGGTAAGAAAATTCCTGCAAGGAATGTAGAAATTCTGGTAAGCTTGAGAAAACACAAGAAGCAGAAAGGGCCCATTGAGGCTTTTCCAGTCCTAGAAGAGCCCAGGTGCAAGAATCCATTTCCAGACATAAGCAGAGGTGTGAGAAGAAGCAGCCCACAAAGATTTTCAGATTCTATCTCATGAATACTTTGGTTTACCGAAAAATATTTGCTCACATGTCATCACTCAAACTCCAAAAATCTCTTTTAACAGAGGGGATACTTGGCTCTAATAGTAACAAGGATTCTCTCCTTGACCAAACTTTAGCCAGGCTCCTTTAAGCCTGCTTCTCAACTAGACCTCAACCTTGGCCAATTAAGACTTGAACAAAACAGAATATAGTTTTCTTAAAGCTTTTTTTAGATATTACTGATGTAAAAAAAATTGCACGTTTGATATTTACATTTTGATGAATTTGGACATATGTACACACCCATGATACTATCACCACAATCAAGGTATTAAACATATTCATAAGTTCCAAAATTTTTTCTTGTGTTCTATTATGGTTTTTGTTTTTGTTTTGCTTTGTAGTAAGAACACTTAACATGATATCTATCCTCTTAAAATATTTTAAAGTGCACAACACTGTATTGTTAACTATAGATACTGTGCTGTACAGCAGATCTTTAGAACTTACCTGTCTTGTGTAACTGAAACTGCATGGTCATTGAGAAAACAATTCCCTATTTCCTCCTCCCCCTAGCATATGGGAACCACCATTCTACTCTCTGCTTCTATGAGTTTGACTATTTTAGATACCTCATGTAAATGGGATTGTGTAGTATTTGTTCTTCTGTGACTGGCTTATTTCACTTAACATGATGTCTTCTGGGCTTGTCTATTTTGTTGCAAATGGTAGGATTTATCTTCTGTATTAGTTCACTTCTGTTGCTTATAACAAACTACACTAAGCTGGGTGATTTATAAAGAAAATAAAATTTATTGCTTACAGTTTCAGAGGCTGAGAAGTCTAAAGTCCAGGGAACATGTTTGATGAAGGCCTTGGTGGTGGCTTACAGCAATGCAGGGGTCTCACATGGTGAGAATGGAGGAGCAGAGAGAGAAAAATTAACCTCCTTATTCACTTTCCTTTTGAAGCCCTCCAAACCATGCCTCTGACCACTATTATTAATCTATTCACTATGGCATGGCCCTGCAATCTAATCCCCTCCTCAAGACCCCACCTTTCAATCACCATGATAGGATTTCCCACGCTCGATAGTAAGAATGGGAATTAAGCTTCTAATATATGAACTTTGGGGACACAAGTCAATCGATCCCCAGCACCTGCTTTTTAAAGGCTGAATGGTATTCCATTGTATGCATACACCACATTTTTTTTTTTTTTTTTTTTTCTTTTCATCTGTCAAAGGACATTTGGGGGTCCCTATACCTCGGCTATTGTTAAAGGCTGAATGGTATTCCATTGTATGCATACACCACATTTTTTTTTTTTTTTTTTTATCTATTCATCTGTCAAAGGACATTTGGGTGTCTCTATACCTCGGCTATTGTGAACAAAAGCTGCAGTAAACTTCGAAGTGCAGATATCTCTTTGACATACTGATTTCAAACTTTTTAGAGACATATTTGAGAGTGGAATTGTTGGATCATATAGTAGTTATGTTTTTAATTTTGGAAGAACCTTAATACTGTTTTTTATAGTGGCTGTACCATTCTGCATTCCTAACCCTATATAAGGGTTCCAATTTCTCCACATCCTTGCAAACACTTACTTTTTTTTTTTTTTTATGATAGCCATTCTAACAGGTATGAAGTAATATCTCATTGTGATTTTGCTCTGAGGCAGGTACTGAGTGAGTTCTTGCTCTGTTACTTCCCTGGGAGCTTGTTGTTTAAAGGACCCTGGCCCCTCCCCCCTCTCTCTTGTGCTTGCTTCCTCTCTCCATGTGATTTGCTTGTACTCATGAGCTGGCCTGCCATTTTTCACCTTGTGTAGAAGCAGCCTGAAGCCTGTGCCAGATGTAGCCGTCCCAGAATCATAAGCCAAATAATCTTCTGTTCTTTACAAATTACCCAGTCTCAGGTATTCTGTTATAGCAACACCAAAAAGGACTAATCCAGTGATGCTGAGCAACATTTCATATGCCTGGTGGCCATTCATATAACTTCTTTGGAGAAATGCGTATTCAAGTCCTCTGCCCATTTTTTAACCAGGTATTTGGGTTTTTTTGCCATTGAATTGTAAAATATTCCTATATATTTTGGACATTAACCCCTTATGGATAGACAATTTTTAAAAGTCTCTATCATTCCATAGGTTAGCTTCTCTAATCAATTCTACTAATTATTTTCTTTGCTATGCAGAAGTTTTTAATTTCATGTAGTCTCACTTGTCACATGTAGTCTCTACTTTTGGTTTTGTTGCCTGTGCTTTTGGTGTCATATTCAAAAGAATCATTTCCAAGAGCAATATAAAGAAGGTTTCCCCTATGTTTTCTTCAAGGCATTTACAGTTTTAGGTTTTAGATTTAAGTCTTTAATCCATTTTGAGTTGACTTTGTGTATGGTAAGATAAGGGTCCAAATTCCATTCTCTGGCATGTGGATATCCAGTTTTCCCAATACCATTTGTTGAAGAGATTATCTTTTTCCCATTATGAGTT
>NW_007728263.1:0-234 GCF_000696425.1 Galeopterus variegatus | reverse complement strand
AAGGAAAGCTAAAGAAATTTGGATTGATAGATTTGTACTATATTTGATTTGATCAAACTATTTAGGCTTTACATTGATAGCAGTTAGAATTTATTTGTTCTTTCAAAGATGCTTTTATTTACTATAGAAGAAACAGGAACTTATGCTTAGAGCCTTATCCTCCATATTTTACATTATTTTCTTCCAAAGTGCTATAAACTCATATAGAATCTCAAAAGCTGATGAACACTTGAT
>NW_007728262.1:319314-320491 GCF_000696425.1 Galeopterus variegatus | reverse complement strand
GCAGCTTTGGTGGCATGAAAGCCTGATTAGTCATGGGTTCAAGAGAGACTGAAGGAGAGGTAGTAGAGACAAAGAATAAAGACATCTCTTTTAAGGAGTTTTGTTCTGAAGGCAGCAGAGAAATGGGAACTCCAGAAAGGGCACGCCCTTTCCAGTTTGCAATTCTACCGTGCTGTCTTGTCACACCAGGTCTACTTCATTCTTTCCTTGATTACCTGCCGGTCCCCAAATGATATCTGAGTTTTCATCTGTACTATAAAAGTTCTAGGAGACTGTAATCAAAACATCTGGTACAGGACTAGAAGTGGTAGTTGTTGTTATTGATCAAGAAGAATAATAAAGGCAGCGATATGGTGGAGAAGCACTTGATGTCTAAAGAATAGAACATTTTTAATTTTATTCTAAAATGTCTAGCCATCGGAATCGCTCAAGTATATACAAGGGTACTTCAAAAATTTTGTGGAAAGATAGAATTAAAAGATAATGCAAATCTTTCCGTGAACTTTTTGAAGTATCCTTTTACATTAGCATTTGAACAATTTCTCTTTCTCCCTTGTGTTTTTTTTTAATGTTCATCAGTGTGACATATTAACATATCCTATGATCTTTCAATTTTAAATTCAATGAAAAATGAGTATTTACTTTGAGCCAGGAATTGTTTTTAGGTGTTATGGTGCCTACAGAGTTAAGCAAGTTAGTTCCTTTCTTCATATTTGTAATTTGGTAATGGGCAAGGGGAAGTGCAAGATGTTGACTGGAGGCACCAGGAAAGGCCTCCTAGAAGATGTGGTATTTGAAGGAGCCCTTTACACAATGGTAGGGTTCTTCATAGCCTGGGACAGAAGACTTTATAGGGAATAGTAGAAATAATAGCAGTAAAAGCTTCTAAGCAGGAAAGCATCTAAGTAATTTAAAAAACTGACTAGTTGATCATCTATGTGGTTAATTCAAATTGCTGAGTTGTCATTTTAATGAACTATGTGGAAAAGCAAGTAACACAGCCTGAATCTGGCTATAAAATATGGTTCATTTGATATGATTTTATACTGGGATTATAATATTAGTTTAAACTAACTATAATTTTCAGGTTCCTGAATGTTAATCTGTGTTTCTATAAAGATTTCCTAGTTTTTAATTTTATTTTACATATTTTATTGAAAAATTTAAAATGAGATCT
>NW_007728262.1:316871-317577 GCF_000696425.1 Galeopterus variegatus | reverse complement strand
AGAATCAAAATAATTCATGTATATACTAGAAATATTGGAAAATAAAAAACATAAAAGAGAAAATATAAAATTAACTTTTCTCATCATCTAGAGATAGTCATTGCAAGTAGTTCGACGCATTTTCTAAAAATCCTTTCCTTCTGTATTTGTATGTGTGTGTACACTGATATGTGTGAATGTAATTGTTAACATGGTTGAGGTGTAGGTCTATAGTTTGTTTTAATTTAATTTTTGTGAGCATTTTTGGCTGCCCTCAAGTCTTCAGGAATATTTTAATAGTTAATAGCAATCATATAGATATAGTGTAACATTTGGATACTTAGATTGTTTTCACTTTTTTGATATTCAAAGTAAAGCTTTGAGGAATATCTTTGTACAGAAATATTGGATGATACCTCTAATCATCTCTTCTGGCTAGTTTCCTAGAAGTAAAATTATTGGTTGAAAGGATATGAACCTTAAAGATCTTATTGCATAATTAATACTTCTTTAATTATTTAGGAAGTACTTTAATATCTTTTAGTTCCTTTGGACCATTATTGATCCTTAGCACCATAATTAGAGCGAACTAACATGCATGATGAGTAGCAAACATTTATGGAGACTTACCACCATGTGCCAGGTAGCAGACCAGTTACACATTATCTCCTTTAATCTTCACAGCAAGTACTCGTATATCAAGTAGGTAGATTTATCATTTTTTTCC
>NW_007728262.1:311933-316152 GCF_000696425.1 Galeopterus variegatus | reverse complement strand
CTCCTTTAATCTTCACAGCAAGTACTCGTATATCAAGTAGGTAGATTTATCATTTTTTTCCTAGACAAGCAAGCTAAGGCTCCACGAGATTATTTTCCCTAATTTAGAGTAAGGAATCCAGGATGCAAAACCTGTTTTTTTTTTTTTTTGTCTTTTTTGTGACCGGTAAGGGGATCACAACCATTGGCTTGGTGTCGCCTGCACTGCGCTCAGCCAGTGAGCGCACTGGCCAGTCCTATACAGGATCCGAACCCGCAGCGGAAGCGCTGCTGCGCTCCCAGTGCTTCACTCTCTGGAGTGCGCCATGGGGCCGTCCCATTGTTTTTGTTTTTAACATTCATGTTTTTTACTCTGTACCCCAACAGCAATAACGACAAAAACACACATGGTTAGTAATACTCCCATGGTAATATTTGGAATGGCTGCTGTTGACAATCTATGAAAAGAAATGGGATCTTATGTTGCACCTATTTTTTTTTTACTTTGAGTGTGTGTGTGTGTGTATATGTATATACGTACACACACATAAAACACACACAAACGTCTCATCACATTCAAATATGTGTAAGTGTATATATACATGTACACACACAATTCAAATATGTGTAAGTGTATATATACATGTACACACACATACTCACTCACATATCACCCTAGGTAAGAAAAATGAGTGCAACATAAGATTCCATTTCTTTTCATAGACTGTCAACAGTAGCCATTTCAAATATTACTGTCACTTCCCATGGAGGTGTTACTAACCATGTGATGTTTCTGTTGTTATTGCATGTGTATATATGTGTGTGTGTGTGTGTGTGTGTGTGTGTGTATACACACATATATTTGAATGTAATGAGACAAGTTTTTGTTTAAAGGCCTCAACTTTTTAAAAAGTTTATCTTTGGCACCTTAATATGTTTTTTCTTTCTTTTTTAAAAAAAATGCTTTATTTAATTATACGTTTTTAAATGAGAATTATAGGAATCCATTGTTTTGAACTAAGCTCCTGCAATAGGCATCAGCAGATCAAACTAAAAGTCAAAATGGAGTCACTCATGCTGAGGTTTCTTGTCATCAAACTAAAACTCCTGTTTTTTCTCCTGACCTTCTGAGAAATCAGGAAAGAGAGATTACAGCCAGTTTCCCAAACAGGACAGTTTCAATCTTCAATCAGCACGATAATGAAGTTCCCTGTGTCCTAATCCTTAACCTGACATTACTAATCAGTTACTTTTCTATAGTTCTGTCTCTCTGTCCCTGACTTATAAGGAAAGTAACTTTGAAATGACCAATCCACTTTTTCTCTTTGTTTATGCTTTGTTTATTAGCCCCTTTTCTGTCTATGAAAAGACAACTGTTCTTTGCTCTATTTATTCATTGGAACACATTCTATTTTATGGAATGAAGTGTTGCCTGATTCTAGAACCACAGTAAAGCCAATTGAGATTTTTAAACTAAATTTGTTATAATTTTGTCTTTAACAGAGTTTTTATCTGATTTAATCTTTTAAATCTAATTTAATATTTTCTAAGGAAAAATATGATGCATGGAAACAGACTGAAGTAAAATAAATTACTTATTTTATTAGTATTGGAATTAGAATAGACACTAGTTATATACCTTAATAAGTACACAGATAAATATAACTGAAATCTAATGAAAATGATAATGTAATAAGTGGAAGATAATGTCAAAATGACTAATTTTATTATATATAATTTTTATATCTATATAGCTTTAAATCATTTTTTAGACCTATTATTTAACAATTATATTTCATATATTCCATATATTCATATTTGAAATATAACATTAAGGTATATAAATTAAGGCAAGAGGAATTTTTGTAAAATCCACTCAGATAGCCAAATGAACTTTGGCATTCCAATTCCAAGGCTTTTTTTTTTTCTTTCTAAACATGGATTTCAGGGGTTACTGTAACAGCATTTTGAAATGTGTAATTAATTCAGATTAGAGTTAAATTGTAACCATAATGAAATATAGTTTGAAGTTTCATATTGAATTTATTATTAGATTCACTTGGCCCCTTTCAATTGCTGGTTTATGTATAATCTTTTTCTATAATGGTATATTTAATTTTACCTAGTAAAGTTAAACTAAAATTTAACTAAGTACTGGGTACTTCCTAAGCACCTTCTGTATACTAACGCATTTAATCCATTGGTCTAGTATAGGCATGAAAGAAGAGATTTTAAAAAAGGAGTTGCTGATAAGAGAACAACTTAAATGGAATAGGGTTGTCTCTTCTGTTGACTGTCGACTTCTCAAAAAAAATGGCTAGAATAGCCCTGTTGATCAGGCAAAGCTGTTTATTGCTTGCTACAGTAAGGGAGAGCACAACCTTTATGGAGTCATAGACTCCATAAGAGTAAGCTGTGGGAAGATATTGTAGAGTTTGGGGTCTAACCCTGAGAAGTTTAAGGTGNACCCCAACAGCAATAACGACAAAAACACACATGGTTAGTAATACTCCCATGGTAATATTTGAAATGGCTGCTGTTGACAATCTATGAGAAGAAATGGGATCTTATGTTGCACCCATTTTTTTTTACTTTGAGTGTGTGTGTGTATATGTATATACGTACACACACATAAAACACACACAAACGTCTCATCGCATTCAAATATGTATAAGTGTATATATACATGTACTCACTCACATATCACCCTAGGTAAGAAAAATGAGTGCAACATAAGATTCCATTTCTTTTCATAGACTGTCAACAGTAGCCATTTCAAATATTACTGTCACTTCCCATGGAGGTGTTACTAACCATGTGATGTTTCTGTTGTTATTGCATGTATATATACATATATATATATGTATATATATATACACACATATATTTGAATGTAATGAGACAAGTTTTTGTTTAAAGGCCTCAACTTTTAAAAAGTTTATCTTTGGCACCTTAATATGTTTTTTCTTTCTATTCTTTTTTTAAAAAAATGCTTTATTTAATTATACGTTTTTAAATGAGAATTATAGGAATCCATTGTTTTGAACTAAGCTCCTGCAATAGGCATCAGCAGATCAAACTAAAAATCAAAATGGAGTCACTCATGCTGAGGTTTCTTGTCATCAAACTAAAACTCCTGTTTTTTTCTCCTGACCTTCTGAGAAATCAGGAAAGAGAGATTACAGCCAGTTTCCCAAACAGGACAGTTTCAATCTTCAATCAGCACGATAATGNGTTTTTATGTTGTCAGTGTTATTTATATGTTGGTAGTTTAAGTCCATCAATAAAATTGATTATTTTTACACTGAAATCAGGCTGCATAGGTTTGAATTCTGGTTCTGCCACCTACTAGCCATGGAATATTGGATAAATTACTTTACCTCCTTGTACCTTGTTTCCTCATTTGTAAAATGAATAATAGCATACCTTCTTCATGTGATAACTAAGGACTAAATGCATTAGTATACAGAAGGTGCTTAGGAACTACCCAGCGCTTAAATGCTATATAAGTGTTAAATATTTTTACTATTATGATTACTACTCTACTAATGATACTACTGCTGCTGCTACTAATATCTTTATTTTTTTAATTTTTAAGTAATCTTGAATGACTCCTAGTAACAAAGCAATAGTTTAAAATGCTAACAAAATCCAAAATTCACATCCATTATCCACAGAAAAAAAGAAAATCCTCATGATTGTTTCAGGAGCAAAGTACTTTTGTTATTTTACCCAGTTAAAGTCTAGGTCTAATTTAAAAGTTCATAAAGTAGGATTATTGCTTACATCTGGTTGTTTCAGAAGCTATTTCTGATTGCCTTTTACCGTTGGCACTGGTCAGGGGATGGTAGAAAAATCTGGGAGAGCTGCTTGTGTGTTTGTAATGGCTAATTTAGCCTTAAGTATTAGAACCCTGAAGTTTTGTTAGAAATTTTCTTTTCTTATAGCATACTTTGGCATTGAGCAATTTTACTGCATTTTTCATAACATAGTCCTTTCTGAAATTTAGTTTCTTCATCAGTAAAATGAGTCAAAATGGTTTAAAAGTTTCATCTCAGCCTTTAAGCACAGATATTCTATTATTCTGTGAAACTGTGGAAAATTCTTGTTTTTTAAATTATTCTGTGAAACTGAAAGAAAATTGCATTCTGTATCTCAATGTTGTGTTTTGGTTGTAAAATTAATTTCATTTTCATGGAGAATGTTTCAAAACAATTTTGGATTTTATTTTTAAAAGACAT
>NW_007728262.1:310120-310689 GCF_000696425.1 Galeopterus variegatus | reverse complement strand
CAGTTTCATTTTTATTACTAATTGCAGTTAATATTTATGAAGTACTAAGTACCTTACGTGAGTTATTTAATCCTTAAAACTATGAGGGTAGGTATTATTTGAAACTTATGTCACAAAGCAGAAAACCTAGGCAGTGAGGTGTTAAATAACTAGCCCAAAGTCACACAGCTTTTACATGGTGGGGTTGGGATTCATACCAAAGTTGTCCTTATTCTATCACATTATAACATTCTGCCTCTACATGGATTATCACTTAGATCCTATGAAACCCCATCATCAGGTTTGATTATTAATCCAATTTTACAGATGTGTAATCTAAGAATTAGAAGGAATAGGTAACATCCTTAATCCAGACCTGTTTGATTCTACAGCTGGGATTATTTGCACTTTTCCATGAATACTGAGATCTGTTGATCAAAATCGTAACTGGTAGAAGATTACATAATAATTGGTATGAAGGGTGATTTTATTACCTCACATCTTAACTGGGTGAAAAAATATTCATAGTTTGTGATAAGATTTAGAGAAATTACTACATGTGTGGTCAAGATAATGGCAGTTCAGAGATG
>NW_007728262.1:303230-308901 GCF_000696425.1 Galeopterus variegatus | reverse complement strand
CCTGCTTCTGCACTCTAACGCCACTGCCTGCCTTTTGGTTCCCTATATACCCTTTGCTCCTCCTGTCCTTAGGGCCTTTTTACTCATTCTTCCCTTGCTTGGAATGTGCATCCCCTTCTTCTTCCCTGAACCCCCAAAATATCATTTCCTCAGGAAACCTAACACTCTCCAAAGTATGGTAGGTTCCCAAGTGACATGTTCTCTTGTCACTCTTCGCTTTTCCTTCATAGCATTTAGCACAGTTTGCTGTTATATATTATGAATACATATATAAGTATAATATATATTATATATTGATTTTTAACTATGATCATTATCTTTGTTTCCCAGTAGATATAAATTCTGATTGCAGGGACAGTATCTGTTTGATTGTCAAACTTTTCTAAATGTTTTGTATTCCTCATTATAATTTTTTTTTAGCTTATGTGTTATTTTGGAGTCTCTTTTAGTGTCTGAACATTGTCAGAGAATGTTGTCTCTAGGATAATAGGGTTTTAGAAATTTATTGATCTCCTTTGTTACTTACTGCATGGTTAAATAAAAAAAAATATATTCTAATATGTGTTTGAAAAGAAGGGTATTTATTTGCTGATAGCCAACCTTATGGAGGAAAAAGGGTATTTGTTGCAGTGTCCTGTCTTTATACATAAATAATTATTGATTTAAATAGGTTGTTCAAATCTTTACCCTTGCTACTTTTTTTGTCTGCTTGATTTATCAGCTTCTGAAAAAATCTGTTAAATTCTCCCATGTTAAAATTACCTATTATTATTATTAATATGTGAGTTTTTCCTTTTAATTTTGACTGGCTTTGCTTTGCATATTCTGAGACTTTATTGTTATGTGTGATTATTATGTTATTATGTCTTTTTGCTCATTATGTAGTATTTCACTTTATTCCCATTGTTTTTTGTTTTTACCTTAGAGGGTGGCATATCTTTTTATAACTTTAAGCCTTTTTCTTTTAATGTGTAACTTCTGTTCACTATGGCTGACTTTGGTTTCCTTTCTTAAAAATTTTCAATTTTTTTCAATCAAATCTAGTAGTCTTATAGTAGCTAAATTTAATTTATTCCCTTTTGTTGTGATTACTGCTCTATTTGGATTCATTTCTTCTTTATTTTGTTTAAAAATAAATATTTCCACTCTTTTCCCTGCTCTTGTTGTTTTTTTTTTTTCTTTCTTTCCAGCTGTCTGTTGAATGGATAAAGTTTTCTTTATCACCTTCCTTCCCCTTTGTTTATTTGCTTGTTTGAAATCCATACATCAGGAGTCAGGAAACTACTGCACTTGGGACAAATTTGGCCAGTTGCCTGGTTTTGTAAATAAAGTTTTATGGGAACACAGCCATACCCATTCATTTATGTATTGTCTATGACTGCTTTCATGCCACAATAGCAGAATCGAGTACAAGTTTCAACAGATACCTTATGGCTTTCAAAGCCTAAAAATATTAATTATCTGACCCTTGATAGAAGAAGTTTGCTAACTTCTGCCATAAACTGTATGTTTTTAATTGGTTATTGGCCTAAATTTTAGCATGTGTACTTGACTCTAAATTTTATTAATAAAATTTAAACTTATTCATTCTCTCCAGATTTGTCCTGAGATAAAATTTTAGAATGCTTTGAACAGCCACTGACATATCCTCCCATTTTCCAAGTTATTGTGGTAAAAATGTTAATTCTCCCTTTTCACTTTATTTTTTAATCAACTTTATTGATGTATTTATATAATTTACATAACAAAATTCACACGTTTTAATTGTACAGCTTTTGCAATATATTATAGTATCTCAAAATCTCAGAGTCAAGAAGTCCTTAATGTATAAACTTGGTCCTGTCTGATGTCTCCTTTTGGAAACATTTAGAGGGTGAGCAGGTAGTTTTGACCAATTGCTTCCTTGATTGTTATTGTGTGAAAGCAGGAAGAACGAATAGATTCATTCCAGGCTTAATTATATGCCTTTATAATTATAGGTTCTCTATCAATAATGAAGCAATAGAAAGTCACTGTGTCTTTTATCTTTTGAAGTCAGGGCTTGCTCTTCACTAACCTGACTGAAATAAGGAAACATCTGTTTTGAGGCAGCCAGAGCACCAGCACCTAGCAACTGTGATGTCTGCATCAGGACCCTTAGGGTTTCTTCAGAGCCTAATGATGTGTAGTACAAGCAGATCTATACTGGGCTGTCTGAATTAGCGGAAACATGAGAATCTAGACTGAACAATGGCAAACAGCACAGTAAAAATCCTACTGTACTTGACAAGGATGATTGTAGTCTATACTGTTTCTAATGACTGTTATACTTCTATGGCTTTGACACTTATTGCATAACCTCGGAAACATTTGACCTCTCTAAGGACTCATTTTTTTCATGTGCAAAATGAAGGTGATAGAATCTACTTCATAAGTTAATGCATGTGATGCACTTAGAACAGTTTGCATGGTAAATGTTTAATAAAATATTAGCTATTAATAATAGTAGTTTTAGAGACTATATCACATGATACAACAATTTTAAAAATCTGCATCAAGACTGTTTCAGTTATCTATTGCTTTACAATAAACCATCCTAAAACTTAGTTTCTTAAAAACAACAATTTATTATTTCTCACAGTGCTTTGGATTAACAGTTGTGATTCTTCTTTGGTTTACTTGGAAGCATTTGTGTGGCTTCATTCAGCTGGGAGTTATGCTGGAGCTGGTGTGTACAGAATTGCTTCTCATCCTCCAGGAACTCTTTCCATGTGGCATCTCATCATTCAGTAGTCTAGATTGAGCTTCTTTACAGCATGGTTGCTGGCTTTCAAGAGGTGCATTCCAAGACAATCCTCAGTGTACAAGTGCTCATCAAGCCTCTGTTTGCATCATGCCTTAATGTCCCAATGGCTAAAGAAAGGCACATGGCCAAATCCAGAGTCAATATCAAAGAGTATTACAGTAATGCATGAATACCAAGAATTATCGTTCACTGGGGGCCACCAATGTAGCAGTCTCCCTCAAGTGACTTAAAACATCGTAAGTCCTTAACACAGTTGGGATGTGAGAGTGATACCAGAACCAGTGGTGTTATGCCACTAGTATGCTTGACAGTTCTTTTCAAACTTTAGTATGCACCAAAACCACTTGGGAAGACTGTTTAAAATGAATATCCCTGGGTCCTATCTTTATAAATTTTTTCCAGTAATTCTGGAGTAGAACCCAGGAATATGCATTTTTAAAAGTCTCCCCATGTTTTGATGAACACCAGTTTGAGAACCACTTTTCAGAAATTTAGAGGGCAGGGCACATCTTGCATTTCCTCTGGTAATCTGCCTCCATCACAGGCAAGCTGGATACCTGATTAAAGATTCCTCGTTTGTTCTCTGTGGCTAGCTAATAACAACCATAGACATAGTTAGGGAAGAGTTGGCTTTTGGTTTTCAGTTGTTCCTATAACTCAGAGATGCTCCCTGTGCTTGATTTTAGGTTGGTGAAAATTTCCTGGAGTGATGGAAAATTGGTATATCCAGGACACTCTGTTACCCCAAAGTAACTTCTCTAATATACTTTTACTTCTCTACAGCACCTGTTCAATGAAAATAACAGTAATGTTTGATCTGTAGCTAGACAGCTCTTAGACTGACATTTCTCTCTAGTGAGATTGGAATGAAACCCAGTTTCATGGAAAGAAATAGCACTAGCAAAAGTGTAACATCAAGGAAAGGGACTGCTAAGATAGATGTCTCAAAAGTCATAGAGCAGTTTTAAGCTTTAATAACTTCAGACGTATAAATAATACAAACTTAATAAATATCATTTGTAAGCTTAATTATTTAAATTTATACTTATTCCCTTTTTATATATTGAATATTTAATTTTTTTAATTGAATCATAATTGGTTATACATATTTTGGGGGTTCAACATTGATGTATGGTTATCAAATTAATATTATTATCATATATTATTAAAAATCATACTTATTCTTTATGCCCCTTATCCAATCTCTCCCCATCCCCCTTTCTCTCCCCCTCCCACCTCTGATAACCCTAGACTTATTCCCTCCTTCTGAAAGAGTAACGGTTACTCTGTTGATTTGTTGCCTAGATGATCTGTCTGGTGCTGAGAGAGGTATGTTCAGGTCCCCCACTATTATTGTAGAATAGATGCTTTTTCTATCACTCTAGAATGTGCTTTGCGGAGAGAAACATTCTCTTTGACTCTCCTTGTGTCAATGCATGTGAGTGGCTGGAGGGCCCGGTGGTTGTGTCCAGCAGTTTTTGTGGCACCTGTGGCTATTGTGGTGACTGTGGTAGGCCATCCACATAGAAATGGTGTTTCTGGCATGCTTCTTGTTGCAGGAGGAGGGGTCAGTCCATGCTTCCATGCCTCAGGACTCCAGGAGGGTCTGTGGCAGTGGTGAGTGTGCCTGGTTGTGAGAGGAGAGGTAGGTCCCTTGCTCCAAGTCTCAGGACCCTGGGTGGGCCCCGTGGCAGCGGTGGCATGCCTGGATGCAGGAGGAGGGGTTGGTCCCCAGTTCCATGCCTCAGGACCCCCAAGTGGGCCCCATGGCAGCAGCAGTGTACCTGGTTGCAGGAGGAGGGGTCAGTCCCCAGCTCCATCTGTTTTTACATCTTAAGATGTTGTTGCGGAACAGTTGGGTGGGAAGGGGAAAGGGGAAGAGGGAAGGAAATAGGGTAGAGGAGGAGGAAGGTGGGGGCATGGTTGAGGCCTGTGGCGCCCACCTCATTCCTGCAGGGGAGACCAGGGGGCTTCCAGTGGTGAGTTAGTTGTTGCTGGGCTGAATACAGATGTCAGGAGGATGTGGCTGAAGCCCTGGGCATCCCACTGCCCCAGCTCAGGAGCCTGGGGTTTTTCCTCTGGTGGCTCGGTGGTCATTGCAGGGTTGGTTGTGGGTGTCAGGGGGCATGGCTGAGGCCCTCAGCCCTTCCATTCCCTGGCAAGGACGCTCAGGGGGCTTCCGGTCCTTCTAGGTTTTATAGGTATTCTTTGATGAAGTGAGACCTTTACTAGTTAATATCAAACTTTGTCTCTGGTCTGTGGGTATTTTGTTTTTTCTTCAGTTCTATGTCAGATTATTCACTGTTTCCACTACTTAAACTCTGCACTGGAACTAATTTATTGTCCTTTGCTTACTTCTTAAATGGGAGAACTTCCTGTCAGGACCAACATATGAGCCCTGTGGCTGAGCTAAACGACTGCTTTGTTGCTGATTCTCTGGGGAAGGTTTTCGTGCAGCTCAGGTTTTAATGGTTGGCTTTGTAGGTACTTCCGGGTATTGTAAGATTTGGTACACCTGTGTGGAAACTCTGGTCTGGACCTGAGTGTTTCAGCAAACTGCTCCCCCTGCAGTTCTATATTCCTTTACAGTCTACGCAGAGTGGGCCTGTGCTGATTGGAGGGCAGATCAGCTGTCAATTCTGTGCCCCAGTGTTCCCCCAGTGGGCCCATTTCCCCTACCACCCGCACTCCAAATACTTCCCAGGGCATGGGCTGTGCGGTTCTCTGTTGCAGTTACTCACTGGCCTCTGAGTGGCTCCTTTTTTTCAGTTGTTGTGGCTCCTTGCTCCTATGTGGGTCCATAGTAGCCCTGTTAGCTGTCTTGCTCTGAATATTTAATTTCAAGTTTTGTGTCAGTAAACATTTGTAAAAGAAATTTAAATAATT
>NW_007728262.1:297120-302837 GCF_000696425.1 Galeopterus variegatus | reverse complement strand
TCTGAATATTTAATTTCAAGTTTTGTGTCAGTAAACATTTGTAAAAGAAATTTAAATAATTCCTTTTTTTCCTGCTTTTTGTATTTAAGATTCTGCAGTACCATTCAGGGAATGATGTTATCGAAGCAACCCAACACACATGCTTTTTGAATATTCATGTTGACTTACTAGGTTCTAGGTATGTGCAGAGACTTTAGGAGGAACAGGATTCATATGGGCTTTTATGCAGAACTTTGATGACAAAGTACCACTTCCCTTGCCTATTTTTCATGCATTTGTCTGTTAGAAGACCATGTCGTTTTATAACTAATGATAACTGACATTGAGCATAGCTAAACATGATATAGACTTGAAGAAAATATGTTTCAAAGAATTTGTAGCAAAGATAGCATGTGTCCATTCCTTTTCCTGGGAGGATCCTCTGGTACTGGTTTCCTGTGCCTCATCATAACCCTTTCATCTGCAGAAGTGCCTGTGTAATTGCACAATGACAGAAGGAAGGCAGAAATTTCTTCCTCCCAAGCTGTGGTTCTCCCCTTCAAGCTGCTTCCTTCTTCCAACCAGGAGTTGGACCATTCCCTGTAGAGCTTGGATTCAGGGCACATGTTGTTACTTTCAGGAAATGTTTTAAAAATGAAAAACCAAGGTAGAATGATCTCATGATGCTTTACAAGATAAGTCAGGTTGCATGGCAGGTTATAAATGCTGAAATTCTGACAATATAATTATAATTGATTCTTATAAGGAAGAAAGAGGGAAAACATCTAAAGAAAAGGTGGTACCTTACAGAAAGGTCTCTAAAAAGGGTGGGTTTCCCAGTGACATATTCTCAAACTATTCCAAAAAATCAAAACAAAGGCTATTCTTCCAAATTCATCCTATGAGGCCAGGATCACCCTGATATCAAGACCAGACAAAGACACAACAAAAAAAGAATGCTACAGGCCAATATCCATAATAAGCTTATATAGAAAAATACTCAACAAGATATTAGCAAACAGAATACAACAGCATATCAAAAATATTATACACTATGATCAAGTGGGATTCATCCCAGGGATGCAAGGATGGTTCAACATATGCAAATCAGTAAATACATACCACATCAACAAAAGCAAGGACAAAAACCATATGATTATCTCAATAGATGCAGAAAAAGCATTTGACAAAATTCAACATTGCTTCATAATAAAGACCCTCAAGAACTTACATATACAAGGAAAATATCTCAATGCAGTAAAAGCTATCTATGACAAACTCACCACTGACATCATCCTGAATAGGGAAAAGTTGAAAGCTTTTCCTTTAAGAACAGGAACATGATCAGGATGCCCACTCTCAACACTCCTATTCAACAGAGTATTGGAAGTATTAGAGCAATCAGGCAAAAGAGAGAAATAAAGGGCATCCAGATTGGAAAAGGCAAAGTCAAATTGTCACTATTCACAGACGATGTGATCCTATATATAGAAAAACCCAAAACCTCTACCAAAAACCTCCTAGACCTCATAAACAAATTCAGTAAAGTTGCAGGATACAAAATCAATACTCAAAAATCAGTAGCATTCTTGCACACCAACGATGAACAAGCAGAAACTGAAATCAAGCCCATTTACAATAGCTACCAAAAGAATAAAATACCTAGGAATAAATTTAACCAAAGAGGTGAAAGATCTCTACAATGAGAATTTCAAAACTCTGCTGAAAGAAATTAAAGAGGACACCAAAAGATGGAAAGATATTCCTTGTTCATGGACTGAAAGAATTAACATTGTGAAAATGTCCATGCTACCTAACATGATCTACAGATTCAATGCAATCCCTTTCAAAATACCAATGACGTTCTTCACAGAAATAGAAAAACAATCCTAAAATTCATATGGAACAACAAAAGACCTCCAATAGCCAAAGCAATCTGAGTAAAATAAATAAAGCTGGAAGCATGACCTTCATATCAAACTATACTACAAAACTATAGTAATCAAAACATCATGATATTAGGATAAAACAGACAAATGGGCCAGTGGAACAGAATAGAGAACCAAGAAATCAACCCAAGTGTTTACAGACAACTGAACTTTGACAAAGGCACCAAGAACATACATTAGGGAAAGGAGAGGCTCTTCAGTAAATGGTGCTGGGAAAACTGGATATCAATGTGTAAAAGAGTGAAACTAGATTCATATCTCTTGACATATACCAAAATCAACTCAGAATCGATTAAAAACTATTCTAAGACCTGAAACTATAAAACTTCTAGAAGACAACATAGGTGGAAAACTTAAGGATGTAGGACTGGGCAGATACTATGCATAAGACCGCAAAAGCACAAGCAACAAAAAAATAAATGGGATTTTATCAAACTAAAAAGCTTCTGCACAGCAAAAGAAACAATCAACAGAATGAAAAGACAACCTACTGAATGGGAGAAAATATTTGCAAACCATACATCCAACAAGGGATAAATATCCAAAATATACATGGAACTCAAATAACTTCACAGTAAAAAAACAAATAATCTAATTAAAAAATAGACAAAGGTGCTGAATGGACATTTTTCAAAGGAAGACGTACAAATGGCCAACAGGTACATGCAAAAATGCTCAGCATCACTATTCATCAGGGATATGCAAATCAAAACCACGTTGAGATATCACCTCACCCCAGCTAGACTGGCTATTATCAAAAAGACTGAAAATAACAAACTGGTGAGGATGTGGAGAAAAGGGAACTCTTCTACTCTGTTGGTGGGACTATAAATTAGTATAGCCATTACAGAAAACAGTATGGAGGTTTCTCAAACAACTATAGATATGTCTACCATACAGTACAGCAATCCCACTTCTGATTATATACTCAAAGGAATGGAGATCATTATGCCGAAGGGATACTTGCACTCCCATGTTCATTGAAGCTGTATTTACAGTAGCCAAGATATGGAACCGTTCTAAATGTCCATTGGCAGATAATTTGATAAGGAAAATGTGGTATGTATACACAATGGAATACTACTCAGCCATAAAAAAGAATGAAATTCTTCCATTTGCAGCAACATGGATGAGTTTGGACAAAATTATGTTCAGTAAATAAACCAGGCACAGAAAGAGAAATACCACATGTCCTCACTCATAAGTGAGAGCAAAGAAAGAAAGAAATAGAGAGAGAGAAGGAAAGGAAGGGAAAAAAGGGGGTGGGGGGAAGAAAGGACAGAAAGGAAAAAAGAAAGGAAAGAAAGACCACAATAAAACATAAAACATTGAACTTTCTGAAGAGACCTGTAGTTACTAGAGGTGGGAAAGTAGTAGGGGGGAGATGGGAGATTAGGGAGTGATTAATTAAGGTACACAAAGAGTAATTACAATTTATAATGATAAACAAGTTAATAATATTGATTTAATAATCACATACTGTACCCAAATGCTCAGTTACCTCTGTACCCCATAAATATGTATAATAAAAAATAAATTTAAAAAAATAAAAAATAAATGCATATTGAAATGGAAATCACCTAATATAGTGAAAACACCTTTTAAATAGAAGGCCATATTTAAAGAACTAACAGTACCTGATTTCAAAATTTTCTTTATGCCAGTGCCAACAAAGTGTCATTGGCATAAGGATGGACTGAGTTTAGTAAACACAATATACTTCAAAAGTAAATAAATAAATGAAATAAATAAAAGATGGAGGAGTTGACACTTATGAAAAATGTTGAAGCTACATAGTTGCTATAATTGATTTTTAAGTGAATTAATAAATGGTACTCTGCTTTTCTACATATTCACACATCTTTTTTTCTCTAGAAAACCTGTGGTTCAAAGCTCTCCCTAGCTTTGGTTGTTAGTTCATTTCTAACCTATCACTAACTCACATCTACTACATCTCTGTGTTAACACTTTGCATACATACAGTGGCTTCTGTGTGTGCAAAATTGGGAGTGAGTTACTCATTCCAGTTATTTCTCCAGAGCTGTTTTTATGGTGGTTATTGTGGGATAGCCTAGTTACCAAAAGGATGGTTTGTTGTGTCGCTTAGGATAATCCTAAGGGTTTCAATTTAAGCAAATTGGAAAGAACTAGAATGACTCTGGTGTGCTTAAAATTAATCTTGAAATTTTTGGTACAGATTTATGCCACAGACTCTCTACCTTGTTTTTTTAATTCTTTAGAATATCCTGGATTTGAAGGTAGTCAAACTTTAAGCCAGATCTTATTTAAGCAGTGGGCTCAATCAGAAGATGAAATTTCAAATGTGAGCTTTACAAGGTTTGGCTTTGTATCATAGTTTTTATTTAATCTGATCACTCTCAGCTAATGTAATTCAAAATCACATTCCTCAAATTCTTCACAACTATGGTGTAAGAATGAATTAGGCAATATGTGCACAACCAATTTGAATTCTTTAGGAAAAGTCATCTGTGAAGGTTAATTCTAGGTGTCAACTTGATTATATTAAGGAACACTGAGAAACCTGGTAAAGCTACCTTCTTAGGTGAGTCCATGAGGGTGTTTCCAGAAGAGATTAGCATGAGTGGACTGGGTGGGAAAGATCTGCCCTCAATGTGGTCAGGAACCATCAATCTGCTTGAACCCAAAAAAAGCTGGATCTGTGATACACTCTTCTCTCCTGTCCATGGATATCAGAGCTCAAGATTCTTGTTTTTGGGTTCCAGGACCTATGCCAATGGCACATCAGCTTTCCTGGTTCTGAGGCTTTGGACTTGAACTGAGCCACGCCACTGGCATCCAGTTTGCAGATGGCCTGTCATGGGACTCCTCTTCATGATTGCATGAGCTAATTCCCCTAATAAATCCCCTTTCCTACATTTGTAACATATCCTGTTGATTCTGTCTCTGTGGAGAACCCTGACTAATACATCATCTTATCACTCTAAGGAGAACATATTACATTCACATATAGTTAAAGTTGAATGCTTTGTTTAGCAATTGTGTTCTTTAGGCATTGAAATAACCAGAATGCTCCTATTATGAATTATGAAACCAAAGAGATTCAGTAGTGGGAAGTGCTAAGTTTTAGCCAGGAATTTGTCTTAGTAGCTTTTTTGGAGATTTTTTTTGTATTAACAGAATGCACATTATAGAAAACTTAGAAATACAGACAAGTGTATATTTTAATATCACTTACTTCTACCATCCAGAGATTCTAACTATTTACAATGTGGCATCTTCTTTCTCTGTCAAACAGTCCTGAATACAACATAGATGAATTTTATAATCATGACACTGAGCAAAGTAACCAACACGAGATTCTAACTATTTACAATGTGGCATCTTCTTTCTCTGTCACACAGTCCTGAATACAACATAGATGAATTTTATAATCATGACACTGAGCAAAGTAACCAACACATAAAAGCATATATGCTATATGAGTCTATTCACTTAAAGTTCAAATACAGGCAAAAGTAACTATATATGTCAAGAGTACATATATAGGTGGTAAAGTGTATAGAAAAGGTACTCCAAACTCAGGCCATTGCCTCCTCTGTAAGTAAAAAGTGTAGTGATTGGGGAGGCACACACAGGGCACTTCTGGAGTGGGTTTTTCACATGTGTGGTGGTTACAGGCTTTCACTTTAAAATTATTAAACTGAGCATATCTGTTATATATTTTACCATAGTTTTTTTTTTTTTTTTTTTTTTTTTTTAAAAAATATATGGAAGTTCAGTAAAGGGGAGAATTGGTGGGGGAGTATG
>NW_007728262.1:293695-296162 GCF_000696425.1 Galeopterus variegatus | reverse complement strand
GTTTTTTTTTTTTTTTTTTTTTTTTTTTTACAAAAAATATATGGAAGTTCAGTAAAGTGTAGAATTGATGGTGTAGTATGATCTCATTTGCTTAAAAAGAAAAAGCCCATGTCTTTATATTTCTACATGTGTTGAATATTACTAGAAGATGTATAAGAAATGACTAACAGTGATTGCCTTTAAGAACAAAGACTGAGATTCTGGGATGGAAGGGAGACTTACTTTTATGATACAGTCTTACTTTCATTTTGTATGTTTTCCGATTTAGAATGGTCTTAAAATTAAATGATAACAGGTAGGAGAAATTAAGACAAAAATTTAAAATTTGTGAATATAACACCTTCATGATCTCCTTGTTAGAATTATGTAGGTTTGAAGTAGTAGAATTAAGAAGGAGTGAAAATTTAAAGCATAGGCTTTTCAGATCATATTAATTACCCTTTTTCATGTTTGGGGGACTGGTTATTGTGATGCTCTGTTGTCCTCAGAGACCTTACTCAGTAATGTTTCTCAAACTTTAGTATGCATCAGGACCACGTGGATTAAATACAGATTCTTGGGACCCAACTCCAGAGTGTTTGATTCAGTAGCCTGCTTTAGAGCCCAAGAATTTGCATTTCTAACAAGTTCCCATGTCGTGCTAATGCTGTTTATGCAAGGACCAATGAGAACCATTAGACTGCAAAGCTCTACCTACATATAAGACTATGCTGGAAAATAGCAGGAAAAAAATGGAGGCTCATGTTTAGTGTATATAGCATGTGCCTCCAACAAACAAGAAGCAAAAATTATATAATTTGTGGCCCATGTTTTGGCGTTAAGTCTAGTTTTAAGGTTATCTATCAAGGTCTTGCCAAAGCTGAGGATATCAGAGCCATTTAAGACCAGCAGAAGAAAAAATGTTCTTGAAATAAGATGCCTAAAATTGTGTATCTCCTTAACTGTGAATTTGTAAAGCTACAATAAAAAAATCAGTCTACCCATTTGAAACATAAAAAAATTGTGCAAAAGGCTGGCTCTCACAAGCTTTTCCTTTATGTCTTTCAAAAACAACCAACATAACTAATTGTAGGTAAGGAAATATATTGGTTTTTTTCATGTTAGAATTAACGGATCCATGGTTTTGAATTACCTTTTCAGTCTTTCACTGTTTGCCTATAAAACTAAGGGATTTTTTATCAATGAGTTATAATGCATATAGCACCTGTATAATTATGTTCATGAAGATCTCCAAGGAACACAGGGTTGGTTTCTAAGAGCCACATAAGGACTGGCCTCTTAAAATCTCACCCTACTCAGAGCTGGCAGTACCCTGTCATGTAGAAGCTTTGCTTTGCTTTGTGATTGTGTAAGTTAACTTGGTTTCTGTAGTTACCTGGCTTTGACTTTGGACTTCTGATGATCTATTTGCCCAATCCTACACAGTTTTCAGTTTCAAGAATGCCTACCCAGTGCTCCACTTTATTTTTGTTTTTCTTGGATGGTCCTTGTTTTAAACCTGTGATCTTATTTCAACTAAGCTAGATGTTTTAGCTTATTTTGCTATGCTGAAACTATCCTTGCCTTCACAGTAAGGAGGGGCACTTGGCTGCCCTTTCCTGGAGATTTTAGTTTAGTTTAGTTTAGTTTTTTTCATTTTATCATTGTACAGTGTAAACATTTTTTTGTAGTCCTTTACCGGTTTCTCCCTAACTCCCTCTCCCCCTTTCCCACCCCTGGTGGCCTCATCTCCATTCTGTCCTTTTGAAAATTAAAGGAATTTTTGTGATTGTTTTGTCTGTCTTTTTTTTTTTTCAGCCCCCACTTACAAGTGAGGACATGCAGTATTTTATTTCTCTTTCTGTGGCTGGCTTATTTCACTTAACATAATTTTCTCTAAGTTCATCTATGTTGCTGTGAATGGCAGAATTTCATTCCTTTTTATGGCAGAGTAATATTGCACTGTGTATATATGCCACATTTTCCTTATCCAGTTGTCCATCAGTGAACATTAGGTTGATTCCAACTCTTAGCTATTGTAAATAGTGCTTTGATAAACATGGGAGTGCAGGTATCCCTTTGAAATGATGATTTCCACTCCTTTGGGTATACACCCAGCAGTGGGATTGCTGGATTGTATGGGAGTTCTATCTGTAGTTGTCTGAGGAACCTTCATACTGTTTTCCATAATGGCTGCACTAATTTACAGTCCCACCAACAGTGTAGGAGGGTTCCCCTTTCTCCACATCTTTGCCAGCATTTCTTATTCTCAGTCTTTTTGATTCTGGGCAGTCTAACTGTTGTCAGATATCTCCATGTGATTTTGATTTGCATTTCCTTGATGCTTAGTGATGTCGAGCATTTTTTCATGTGTCTGTTGGCCATTTGTATGTCTTCATTTGAGAAATGCCTATTCAGCTCCTTTGCCCTTTTTTTTTTTTTTTTCCTTTTTGTCTTTTTTCGTGGCCGGCAACGGATCGCAACCCTC
>NW_007728262.1:274019-292761 GCF_000696425.1 Galeopterus variegatus | reverse complement strand
CCCTCGGCGGGAGCGCTGCCGCGCTTCCCAAGCGGCGCACTATAGCAGTGCGCCACCGGGCCGGCCCCCTTTGCCCTTTTTAAAATCAGGTTATTTATTTATTTATTTATTTATTTATTTTTACTGTTAAGTTGTTTGAGTTCCTTGTATATTCTGGATATTAATCCCTTGTTGGATGCATAATTTGTGAATATTTTCTACCATTCTGTAGATTATCTTCACACTTTATTAACTTTTTCTTTTGCTGTGCAGAAGCTTTTTAGGTTGATATAATCCTATTATTTTATTTTTTCATTTGTGTCCTGTGCTTTTGGGGTCTTATTTATAAAGTCTTTGCCCAGGCCTACTTCTGAAGAGTTTCCCTTATGTTTTATTTTAGTAGTTTTATAATTTTAGGTCTTTAATACACTGTCAGTTGATTTTGGTATATGGTGAGAGATACAGGTCTAGTTTCATTCTTCTACATATGGATGTCCAGTTTTTCCAGCACCACTTATTAAAGAAGCAGTTCTTTCCCAGTGTATGCTCCTGTTGCCCTTGTCAAATATCAGTTGGTTGTAAGAATGTAGGTTTTCTGGGTTCTCTATTCTGTTCCATTGGTCCATGTGTCTGTTTTTATGCAGGTGCCATGCTGTTTTGGTTACTATAGTTTTGTAGTATAATTTGAAGTCAGATAGTATAATGCCTCTAGCTTTATTTTATTTTATTTTTTTGCTCAGTATTGCTTTGGCTTTTGGGGGTCTTTCGTTGTTCCATATGAATGTTAGGATTGTTTTTTTCTATTTCTGTGAAGAATGTCATTGGTATTTTGATAAGGATTGCGATGGATCTGTAAGATTGATTTGGGTAGTATAGACATTCTCACAATGTTAAGTCTTCCAATTGAAGACCATGGAATGTCTTTCCATCTTTTTTTGTCCTCTTTAATTTCTTTCAGCAGTGATTTGTAGTTCTCATTGTAGAGATCTTTCAACTCCTTGGTTAAATTGATTCTTAGGTATTTTATTTTTTTGGTGACTATTGCAAATGGGTTTGCTTTCTTGATTCTTTTCTGCTATTGCATTATTGGAGTATTAAAATGTTACTGATTTTTGCATGTTGATTTTGTGTCCTGCAACTTTACTGAAATCATTTATCAGCTCTAAGAATTTTTTGGTAGAGTCTTTATGTTTTTCTTTATATAGGATCATGTTATCTGCAAACAGGGACAGTTTGACTTTGTCTTTTATAATCTGGATGCCTTTTCCTTCTCTTGCCTGATTGCTCTGGCTAGTACTTCCAATACTGTGTTAAATAGGATTGGTGATAGTGGGCATTCTTTTCTTATTCCTGTTCTTAAGTGAAAAAATTTCAGCTTTTCCCCATAGTATGATATTTGCAGTGGGTTTGCCATATGTAGCTTTTTTGTGTTGAGATACTTTCCTTCTATGACTAATTTGCTGAGAGTCTTTATCATGAAGGGATATTGAATTTTGTCAAATGCTTTTTCTGTGTCTATTGAGATAAACATATGGTTTTTGTCCTTGTTTTTATTGTTGTGGTGTCTCACATTTATTGACTTGTGTATGTTGAATCATCCTTGCATCCCTGGGATGACTCTCACTTGATCATGGTGTATAATTTTTTTGATGTGCTGCTGTGTTTTGATTGGTAATATTTTGTTGAGAATTTTTGCATCTGTGTTCATCAGAGATGTTGACCTGTAGTTTTCTTTTTTGTTGTTGTCTGGTTTTGGTATCAGGGTTATGCTGCCCTTATAGAATGAATTTGGGAGAATGGCCTCTGTTTCAATTTTTTGGTGTAGTTTGAAAAGAATTGGTATTAATTCCTCTTTAAAAGTTTGGTAGAATTCAGAAGTAAAGCTGTCTGGTCCTGGGCTTTTCTTTGTTGGGACACTGCTGATTACTGCTTCAATCTCGTTGCTTCTTATTGGTGTGTTTAGATTTTTTATTTCTTCTTAGTTCAGTCTTGGTAATTTGTATGTGTCCAGAAATTTCCTCCAGGTTTTGAATTTGTTGGCATCTAGTTGTCTCTAATGATTCTTTGTATTTCTGTGGTATTGGTTGTAATGTTTCCTTTTTCATTTCTGATTTTTTTGTTTGGGCCTTTTCTCACCTTTTTTAAGTTAGCCTAGCTAATGGTTTCTCTATTTATCTTCTCAAAAAACACCTTTTTTCCCATTGATCTTTTGGATCATTTTTGGGGTTTCTATTTCATTTAGTTCTGCTCTGATCTTAATTATTTCTTTCCATCTACTGATTTTGGGATTGGATTGTTCCTTTCTTTCTAGTTCTTTGAAGTGTAGCATTAGGTTTAGGATGCTTATTTGAAATCTTTCTATTCTTTTGATGTAAGTGCTTATTACAATAAATGTCCCTCTTAGTACTGCTTTTGCAGTATCTCACAGATTTTGATATGATGTATCTTTATTTTCATTAGTTTCAAGAAATTTTATGATTTCCTGTTTAATTTCTTCTTGGACCCATAGGTCATTCAGAAGCCTGTTGTTTAATTTCTTTGTATTTGTGTAGTTTCCAGAGTTTCACTTGCTATTGATTTCTAGTTTTAATGTGTTGTGGTCTGAAAAGATTCTTGAAATGATTTCAGTTTTTTAAAAATATTTTGAGACTTGATTGGTTTCTCCTGGAGAATGTTCCCTGTGCTGATGAGAAGAATGTATATTCTGTAGTTGTTGGATGAAATATTCTTAGTTCTTACAGATCTTTTCTGATATTCCTACATTGGTGTGGAGCCTGCCTTAATATTTTGTATTTGCTAACTTTCATTTTGGTAGATATCAATATATAGAGTGACCATATAGTAGATACAGCTATAAAGGTGTTAGGTTGGTTACTCTTTTTACTACCTTGTATGGATTTTACAGATTGCTCGTATTATGAAATTGGTAAGGAAAAATATGTATTTTAGAACTGGATGTATGCTGTAAGTGGAGGATCACAAATACTATTAGATAAATCAAGTCTCTTTTATAAGCCTACTTGCTACTAACATTGATTTTTATGATTAATAGATTCATTTGAGATTCTGTGAGACCTAAGCGCCTTACTAGTTCTCAGTTTAATAATTCTGTTGACTCCACACTTTCTTCTGCAGTAGATTTAATGTGATTCTATAATATTTTTACTTATTGCAAGACAGAAGACCCTAAAAGACATTTGCAGCCAAACCAACTGGAAGGTTTCACCGGAAGGTTATCAGTGAAGTGGTATTGCCTGGTACCATATTGCTATCTAAGAGACAAGAAGCTTTTTCACCAGATTTTTATGCCTAAAGTTATTTGTTATGCATGTTTACTAGGATTAATATTAAATTCCTTATGTTGAATTTAGTAATGTTTGTGATTTCTTTTGTACTTTGGCATTGAAAATTAAACTCATAATCTTTAGTTTTTATTTGGCTTTACACCAATCAATTTTTTTTTTTTTTTGTGGCAGCTGGCCAATATGGGGATCCCAAACCCTTGACCTTGGTGTTATATAACTGAGCTATATGGCCAGCCTGCTAATCACATTTTAAAGACACTGTAGTCCTATTTTTTAGTTAAAATGCCTCTTGACGTTATTTCATTATATTTAAATTTTAAAAGAAATAAAAATCTCTCTAATTTGATTTAAATTGATTAGTAATGTTAACCATGCCATCTATTTTATGTATCAATTTTGTTAGTTCATGAACTCTTCACTTTATCAAAATTAAAACTTTTCTTTTACAGGTTCTTCCCAAAATAAAGTGCAAAATTTATTTGTTGACATGTTTTTTTTCCCCATCCTTCAGTCTCATTTCTCACCATCCCTATTTATTACTGGATGGTTAAACAAAGCATCCAGGTTATGGTGAATTGTCTTGTACAGTAGCCTGGATGCTGCTTTAAATTTCGATTTTATAAATTGTTTTGCTCACCAAAGTGTCCAACTCATGGGCTCTCATTCTTACCAGTAGGGTCTTGGTGTCATCTATACCTTGTTGTTGCAAGGAGTTAAGTTTGACATTCATGGTAAAGGTGTTATTCAAGTTTTTCTACAGTATAAAGGTGGGTTTATTGGCTATAAGGTGGCTTTGATGTGTACAGGTTACTACAGAGTATAGATATTATCAAAGGAAAAAAAATCAAACTTCAGGAAAGACCTTAACATCAGAATAAGTTATTTCCACAGAAAGTATTTTTTGATATAGAGACTTGTGGCAAAATGAAACTATTAGATTATTAACTATGAAAAACAACTTTGTTGTAATTTTGAATATTTTCCATCTAGTTTGTTAACTTTTAATGATTATCTGTCTGTAAAGAAATTTTCTAGAGCTGTCAATAAACAGTAAAGTGTCAAATTTTTTTTCATCAAATTCAATAAGTATCAAAATGGTAATAAGGAAGGAAATTTTAAACTCTAAATAACCAATTAATTGGGTAATGATCCTCTCAACAATTCACAATTTACTAAATTACATCATATAATTCTCTCTGTTATGGACTTTATAGTATATATTCAGAAGGCCAAAAAAGATAAATTTCATGGTTATATATATACATACATATAAATATATGTATATTTTTGCATATATGTGGATTATTAAATTGAATGATATATACAACCCATTGCATATCTTAATTATTTATTATTTATTTTTATTTTTTTAAGTTTATTTATTAATATTATTTTTTTATATTCTATGATGTTGTTGCAGAGCAGTTGGAGGGGAGGGGGAGAACTGAAGGGTGAAGGAAATAGGGTGGAAAAAGGAGGAAAGAGGAGGGGTGGGGTTGAGGCCTGTGGCCTCCCTCTCATTTCTGTAGGGGAGACACTCACAACCAGCCCCCCACTGCCCTGGCTTGGGAGCCTGGGGTGCTTCTTGCAGCTGCTCAGTGGTTGTCGCTGGGCTGGTTATGGGTGTTGGGGGGCATAACTGTGGCCCTTGGACCCCCACTGCCCCAGCACTGGAGAGCCCAAGGAGCTTCCTGCAGTGACTTGGTGGTCGTCAGTGGGCTGGTTGTGAGTGTCTGGGGACATAGCCAAGGCCCTTTGGCCACCCACTGCCCCAGCTCTGGAGAGTCCTAGGTGCTTCCTGCGGTGGCTTGATGGTCGTCACTGGGCTGGTTGCTGGTGTTGGGGGGCATAGCTTTGGCCCCTCGCCCACACCCCTCCCTGGCTTGAAAGCACAGGGGCCTTCTGGTCCTTCTAGGTTTTGTAGGTGTTGTTTGGTGATATGAGACCTTTAATGGTTAATATCAAACTTTGTCTCTGATCTGTATTTTGGTTTTTCTTCCAGTTTTGTGTTGTATTATTTGCTGTTCCTACCACTTAAACTCTGCACTGGAACTAATTTGTTGTCCTTTGCTTACTTATAAAATGGGGAACTTCCTGTGGGGACCAACATTTGAGCTCTGTGGTTGAACTAAATTATTGTTTTGCTGCTGACTCCCTGGGGAAGGGTTTTTGTGAAGCTCAGGTTTTGATGGTTGACTTTATAGGTACTTCTGGATCCCATGAGATCTGGTACACCTGGGTTGTGTAGAAACCTTGGTCTGGGACTGAGTCTTTTCAGCAAACCATCCCCTGCAGTTTTGTATTCCTGACCAGTCTCCACTGTGTGGTCCTGTGCTGACTGGGGGGCAGGTCAGCTGTCCTTGCTGTGCCCCAGTGTTCTCCCAGTGAGCCTGTCTCCCCTACTGCTGATGCTGCAAACACTTCCCATGGGATGGGCCGTGCACAGGTCCCCTGTGATGACTCACTGGCCTCTGAGTGGCTCCTTTTTTTTCAGTTGTTGTGGCTCCTCACTCCTATGTGGGTCCACATGAACCCTGTTAGTCATCTTGCTGGCCCACCAAAGCCCTCTTCTCCCCTGCAGCCTCTAAGCAACTTCATCCGAAGGACACAGCTGCAACTTTTGACAGCTCCTGCTCTGTGCACTTAGCTGTTCCAGCCTGGAAGCAACCAGGGCTTGAAACGTTCATAGCAGTTCTTTCTTTCTCTCATCGTGGCTTCTCCCACCTTCATGCACTCCGTAGGTCTCTTTGTCTTCCCCTGATCTCTAGTGGACCCAGCTTGGCTGTCATTGCTTTTTCATAATTGTAAATTGGTTGATTTGTGGGAGATGGTGACACCGGGGACCTGTCCATTCTGCCATCTTGACCAGACTATTTATTTTATTATAATATAAAATAATCTAAGGCTCTGGGGGCAAGCAGAACTGGGTTTAAAATTCAGTGATATCACTTACTAGGTATTAGGGGATCTTGTTTAATCCTTGAGTATAAATGCTAAACATATATAAAATGAAGATTATAATAGTGCTTTCTTCATAGGGATTGTCTTAGTTCATTTTGGCTGCTATAACAAAAATATCACAAACTGGGAGTCTTAAACAACAAAAATGTATTTCTCACAGTTCTGGAGCATGGGAGGTTCAAGATCAAGGGTACATGTCTGGTGAGGGCCCATTTTGTTCTTCATAGGTGGTGTCTTCTCACTGTGTCTTCACATGGTAGAATGGGCAAGAGAGCTCTCTGTAGCTTCTTTTATGAGGGCACTAATCCCATTCATGAAAGCTCTGCCCTCATCATGTAATCACCTCCCTATGGTTCCATCTCCTAATGCCATCACAGGAGGGGTTAGAATCTCAACATGAATTTCAGAGAGACACAAACATTCAGTCCTTAGCAAGAATGTTCTGAGGATTACATGAAATAATGTGTGACTAGCATATACAATATATGAGAAAGAAGACTAGTTGTTCCCTCAGAATTTGTGTTATACTTCCACAGTGTAGAATTGCTTCTGGGAAGTAACTCTCCTGTTGAAGACTGTATTTCCTAATTTCCATGACACTGGGTTTATTAAAAAGTCTCTCTCTCTTCCATTGAATTGCTTTTGCACCTTTATAAAAATCAGTTGGGAATATTTATGAGTCCACTTCTGGGTTTTCCATTCTGTTCTGTTGATATAACTATTGCTCTGATAATACTACATAGTCTTTTGATTACTGTAGCTGTATGAAAATCATGAGACTGGGTAGACTGATTTCTCCTACTGTGTGCTTTTTTGAAATTGTTTTAGTTTTTCTAGTTCCTTTACTTTTCCATATAACTTTAGAGTAATCTTAACCTATATCTACAAAAAAATCTTGCTGGGATTTTGATAGGAATTATGCTAAACTTATTTGTTAATTTTGAGAGAATGACATCTTTATTATGTTAAGTCTTCTAAATCATAGACACTGTATGATTTTCCATTTATTTTGGTCTTCCATCTAACATTTTCTAGTTTTCATTTATAAGTTCTATACATGTTTTATTAGATTTACATCTAATTTTTTTCATTTTGAGTAATTATATCTTTTTTTTTTTTTTTTTATCTTTTGTCTTTTTCTGTGTCCGGCAACAGATCGCAACCCTCAGTGTTGCCCCCGTACCGGACCGGGGACCAGCAACGGGATTGCAACCCTCGGTGTTGCTCCCGCGCCTTGCTCAGCCAGTGAGCGGGAACCGGTCCACACGTGGGATCCGAACCCTGGGGCGGGAGCACCGCCGCGCTTCCCAAGCGGCGCACTTATCCAGTGCGCCACCGGGCCGGCCCCGAGTAATTATATCTTTAATTTCATTGTCCAAGCATTTATTGCTGGTATACAGAAATACAATTGATTTGTATGTTTGTCTTGTATCCTGTAAACTTGGTGAAATTTATTAGTTCTAGGATTTTTTTTTTTTTTGTATGTTATTTGGGATTTTCTCTGGAGACAGTTACATTATATGCAAATAGAGACAGTTATGTATCTTTCTTTCTGCTTATGCTTTTATTTCCTTTTCTTGCTTTGTTGTACTGGCTTGAACTTCCAGCACCATATTGAATAAGAGAAATGAGAATGGACATTCTTGCCTTGTTCTCTGTCTTGCATGAAAAGTGTTGTCTTTCACCATTAGGCATAAAGTTGGCTGTAGTCTTTTGAAGGTGCTCTTTATCAAGATGAGGAAGTTCCCTTCTATTCTTATTTTTCTGACAGTTTTTTGTTATGTGTGGGTGTTGTATTTCTTTCAAATATTTTTTCTGAATCAATATATGCTGATATACAGATAGGTAGATGATCAGTATATATTGATATGATCATGTGACTTTTCTTCCTTAGCCTGTTAATCTAGTGAATTACATTGATATTTCAAACAGTGAACCAGGCTTGCATCCTGAAATAAATCCCACTTGAGCATGGCATATAATTCTTTTTATATAGTACTGAATTCTATTTGCTAATATTTTGATCAGAATTTTTATATTTATCTTCTCGAGGGTTATTGGTGTGTAGTTTTTTGTTTTTTGGGTTTTTTTGTACTGTCTTTGTTTTTTATTTCAGGGTAATACTAGTTTTATAAAATTCATTGGAAGTATCCTAGTCATACAAGTTTGTATTGCACTTTTTTTCCACCTAACATTGTACTTTCAATTATTTTGTGCAATTAAATATTCTTTGAAAACATGATTTTAAAATTTTCTGAAATAAAGGCTAGCAGAAACCATAAAAAATTAAAAAAGAAAACATGATTTTAAAGCCTGAATAATAGTCAGGAGTAGGAATGTTCTCTTTAACTTTTTCTTGTTTTTTACTAATTCAAATTTCAATATTTTTATTATTAATAACTCCGTGGTGAGCATCTTTCTATATATTTTATGAACTTGTCCTGTTGTCTTTAGAATAATTTCTGGAAATGGAATTCTTATATCAAATGATAAGAACATTTTAAAGTTTTGATAAACCCCAATTTATCCTTCAGAAAGAGGGCACCAGTTAAAGACTTCCACCAGTTTTTTGTGTGCGTGTGTTTGTGTGTCTGTGTGTGTGTGCCTCATTATATTCTAATTTCTAAATATTATTGTCTGGTTTGGTATGATTTATTTGAATTTGTTATTCTGGGTATTCAGTCTTGTTTCGGTCAACACTATCTCAATCCTTCTTTAGGAGAGTATTTGTAAATTTTTGAGAGTCTGAATTTTGTTTTTGTTTACTTTTATGGATATTTTCTCGTTTTATTATATGTTGGTTAAATAAAATGGCCCATATGATTTCTGTGTATTGTCAATTCATTCTAGTTATGTAGCTGGTATGTTTAAAATTATTTAATTTTTATACAATATGTATTTTTATCAATTTATTTATTGAGTCTGTAAAGGTCTGTATTGAGTCTGTAAGAGAAAGGTATTTTTCTGTTTATTTTTCCTATACTTATAATATTCATTTTCTAGATGTTATGTAATATATTCTGTAAATATGGATTTGTGATATTCTAATTTCATCTTTTTTATTCTTAGGCATTTTCCCCCATCATTTTCATTTTATTTATTGTTAATATTGCTACCCCTTTGGCTGTTTTGGCTTTGCTTGCCATATCGTTGTCTGTCTTTAACTTTCATCTCTAATTCATTTTACTTTCTATGTTATATAAATAACACATAGTGAGATTTAATATTTGACCCAAATTCACGCTGTCTTTAAATGGGGGTTTATAAACTGATCAATCTTACATTTGCTATCTTGTGTTATAATTTTTGTTTATATTAAAAATTGACTTACTATATAAAGTGTTACCTTTTATTTTTACCTTATTAAGATTTTTTATACAATCTTTCTGTCTAAAATTCAGCTTAGGGCCGGCCTGGTGGCGCAATGGAGAGTGCGCCGCTTGGGAGTGCGGCGGCGCTCCCGCCGAGGGTTCGGATCCCATGTGGAGACCGGTTCCCGCTCACTGGCTGAGTGCGGTGCGGGCGCAACACCGAGGGTTGCGATCCCGTTGCCGGTCAGTAAAAAAGACAAAAAGGAAAAATAAATAAATAAATAAAATTCAGCTAGAGTTTTAAAGATTTATGAACCTGTATAAATTGTTTCACTGACTCATGTACTCTTCTACTCATACAGGACTAGCTTTCTACAAAATTTACCTCAAATGGTTCTAGGGGTTCGCAGTGGGAGAGAGATAGGCCTTGCTCGGTCAGATGCTGTGTAAGCCTCCCCTTTTTTCTGTTTTTTGCTCTGACTTCCCTCTAGTGTGTGTAGCTGTGTTTGCCAGACACTGCTGGCTTAGATAACAGTGACTTACCTTCTCCTTGGAACCAGTGGTTCTGCCAGGCCCTGTTGTACATGTGGCTAGCTATTGCTATGACTCTGGTTATCTGCAGCTTGTCAGTCTTTGCCCTCTCATTTATAGTGTGACCTGGGGGCCAGCCCGGTGGCGCACTGCTACAGTGCGCCGCTTGAGAGCACGGCTGCGCTCCCACCGAGGGTTCGGATCCCACATACAGACCGGCCGCTCACTGGCTGAGCGAGGTGCGGGAGCAACACCGAGGGTTGCGATCCCGTTGCCGGTCAGTAAAAAAGACAAAAAGGAAAAAAAAAATACTATAGTGTGACCTGGGAACTAGCATTAGTCATTTTTAAATACACAATGTTTTCTTGTGAGATGGGAGATATGAAATGTTTGCATTTTTAACAGTACTGCTAAAAAATTAATACTAATTCTATAAGCAATTCTATGAATTTAGCTGAATATACCCTAACTCACTTATGAATATTATTAGCTCTAGCATGACTCTGTGAACTTTAAAAAGCTTTGCTGTAACTGCAGATATGAGATGGAAGGGAACACGTATTTTATCCAACTATAGGCAGTATAATTTCCTTTGGAGTTTACCCTTAATCCTAGTCACTGACTTAATCTTTAATCATGTGCATATATGTACTGGGAGTGGAGATGGAGAAAAGCTGATCTGACATTCAAAAAACTTAAGAGGTAGCATTCACAGAGTTATAAGCAAATCATTATAAAACAAATTAGCTATGCAAACACCAGCCAAGTAAAACAGCCTGCTTTGTTTGACCCTTTTGAACTTTCCTGCATGACATGCAATTTTTTTATTTATTTATTTTACTGTACATATGCGTTTCATTTACATAGTTACCACCATTTACTCAGTCATGTGAACATTTTCTGTCTAGAACAGAGTAAAGGACATAAGGTTAATGATAGTTGTTGTTTCAAGCTATTAAACACAGAATAGGTTTTTTAAATGCCTCTCTATCCTACTTCCACACATATTCAAATGAATATTAAAAAAAACAACAACGATATTCTAGAACAGTTAACAGGCTCGGTAACAGGTTTGGGTGCAATAATGACACATGATCCAAATAAATAGTATTCTCAAATAGGAATTTAACCTTTGCCTGACTTTCCTTGGTAGAATGTCAGTGTTACTTGGGCTATAACTTCTTTATTGGTTTATCCATGAATAGAATTATTCTGTTCAAACAATACATTTCAAATGCAGGGCATAGTTTAATGTGATTATAGACTTATAATGGATATAGCTTTATAGTAGATATAAGTTATAGATTCTCTTCATATTGGTTAATGCATAGAGCTTAATACTGCTTTCATATTTAGATCGGGATTCATAGGTAGTCATGTAAATTTCGTTTATCACGAATGAGAACTTTTTAGGGATCTGTGATATCAAAACTATACTTTATAGTAATACTGAGAGCTTATTTGCCTTTTTAAATGTGTTGACATTTGTACTGATGGTGCAAAAGCAATGGTGGTTAAAACTGCTAGTGTCTTAGAATGAATCAAGGCAGTGGTACCAAACTCTACTAGTAGTTCCTGTATTTTTAACAATCATACACTTGCAGGGGGCAAAAAAGCCCCTCTCGCTTAAGAATATCTTTGATGAAGCAGTAAAAAAAATAAGTTTATTACTCTTTGTGAAATATAGGTCTTTTTAATGCTATGTATAGAGAAATGGGAAGTAGACATAAAGCACTTTTTCTCCATATAATGATTGTGTTTAGAAAAAAGCACTTGTACAATTATTGGAGTTGTGAGCTCGACTAAATGGCTTGTTTCCCCCCATGGAATACCATTTTTACTTAAAGGAATAACTGATAAACTGTGGTTATGGGACTTGGGTATTTGGCAGGCATTTTCTTTAAAATTAAGTAAATCTGTCATTTCAAAGAAAACAACTGACAATAGTTACTGCCAAAGATAAAATCCAAGTGAAGATAAATTACAAATAAAAAGTAAAATTAGAATCTTGGAAAACTGTATTCACCACCTTGGGCTTAACAGCTTCCCAATACATAAAGACTATTCTGATGAAATTGGTGGTGATATTAACAAATGTGATTTTTTTTGATGTACTGTAACGAAATTGAGTCACCATTTGGAAGATCTGCATAACTCAACATACCAGTATTTTCCAAATCATCAATATGTGATGTTACAAATCACGCATGGGGCTGGCCCGGTGGCGCACTGCTACAGTGCGCCGTTTGGGAGCGCGGCGGTGCTCCCGCTGAGGGTTCGGATCCCACATACAGACCGGTTCCCGCTCACTGGCTGAGCGAGGTGCGGGTGCAGCGCTGAGGGTTGCGATCCCGTTGCCGGACATGAAAAAAGACAAAAAAAAAAACAAATCACACATGGGCCACAGATTCATTCAACGTATAAGATTTTAATCTTGTAAGACCAGTGGATTTTAATGTTAACGAGATTTTTTTTTCCCGCTCACTGGCTGAGCGAGGTGCGGGTGCAGCGCTGAGGGTTGCGATCCTGTTGCCGGACATGAAAAAAGACAAAAAAAAAAAAAAATCACACATGGGCCACAGATTCATTCAACGTATAAGATTTTAATCTTGTAAGACCAGTGGATTTTAATGTTAACGAGATTTTTTAAAAAAGTTTATTGATAGGGGTTTTAAATTATACATTGCAATTAACTTTTAAGAAACCAGCACTTGTCAAGTAAAGAAGAATATGCACAATTATTTCTAAAGGCCATGAGAATACTCCCCCATTTTCCAGCTAAATATACTTCAACCAAAACAACATATTGCAACAGATTGGAAGCTGAAGCAGATGTGAGAATCCAACTGTCTTCTGTTAAATCTGACATTGAAGAGATTCTTTAAAATGTATTCTTCTCACTAATTTTTTAAAATAAAAGTCATTTTTTTCTCATAGAAAAATGTCATTTATATTAACATACAAGGGATTTTTGTTAAATTAATAAATAGTTTTAAATTTTGTTTTAATTTATAATATAATAAATATTGATAGATATGATTTATATAAATAAAAGTTCTTCAGAGTCTTTAAAAGTTTCTAAGGGCCAAAGAGACTATGTGACCCATAAAATCCAAACCTAGGTATGAGTCCTTCTGTTATGGCTTCTGCCACCTCTCCTACTCTCTCACCTGTCTCATTTCCCTTCCACCCTGTTATTCAGTAAGGTGAAAATACTTTTATTTCAAAAGAACCATGCTATTTTACATCTGTTTTCCTTTGCTCAGTAATCTTTTGCCATGAATTTTCATTCTCCTCCAGTTCTCTGTATAAAGTACTGTCTCCCAGTGCCTTTTGGGACCTTTATCTCTGGAAATACTCTTTTGTTATAAATTCTACTTTATCTGAAATTGATATAACCACTCCCACTTTCTTATACTTAGTGCTTACTTACTATACCTTTTTTCATCCATTTACTCTGTCTTTATATTTAAAGTTAGTTTCTTGTAGACAGCATATAATTGGATCTTATTTTATCCATTTGAAATCTCTACCTTTCAAAGGGAATTTTTAGTCCACTAACATTTAATGTCGTTATTAATATGATTGGTTTTAGGTCTGCTGTTTTACTGTTTTTTTTTTACTATTTGTTTTCTATCCTCTTCACCCTCCCTTTTTTGATCTTTATCCTTTCCTCCTGGTATAGTTCAGATATGTTTGTCCCCCCAAAGCTCATGTTGAAATCTGATCCCCAATGTGGCAGTGTTGGGAGGTGTTTGGGTCACGGGGACGGACACCTCATGAATAGTTAGCCCACCACTTTTTTTGTATTCAAACTTCTGAGAAACCTTTGTTTCTACAGCATACTATGATATTATTTGGCTTTCATTTGGTACAAATGTATCACTCAAGAAATAAATCCACCTCTGTCTTCTCATCCCTCAGCCTGCTACCATTAAAATAGCACTACTTGACTACAGTAATATAGTAAATAAAAACTCACATTCAGGCTCTAATACTATTTGCTGATTTGAGATTACTAGGTGAGCATCCAGACGATCCAGAATATGGTGTGTGCACATGTATGTGTGTTTGTAAGAGACAGAGAAAGGGAAGGAAAGAGAATTTTCATTGACTTGGGGAAGAAAACTTAAGAAGTTTTTTTATAAAAAAACAAATGAAATTTCAAAATCAGTTTTGCACCCCCAGAGTCTACAGACCCCATTATAAAAAATCACTCATCAGGGGGATAAAGACCAAATTCCTTATGTTGACATCTGAGGCCTCTGTCGATTTGGATTAAGCATCTTTTCCTTTTCAGTTTTTTTTTTTTTTCTGTCTCCTTTCTGTCATGTGAATATGCTCACATTTTCTCAGATGTGTGCCTTCTTTCCTGTTTCTATATAAGTCCATCTGTCTATAGATCTTCCATGCTTTCATTTCCCCTTGAAGCTTCTGCCCACCTCTTTGGTTATAATTTGATTTTTCTTCTTCTTTCAGCTCCTCTTTGAATTACTTCTCTGTCTAGAACTTTGGCATTTTGTTTTTTTGTGATGTTATTTTTAAATTGTTTGATTTTCATGTTCACTACATCACTAGACTTCAGGGGCCTGAAAGGCAAAATAGTACCTTAAAAGTTTTTTGTATATCCTCTGGACCATTGTAAATATTTTTGAAGCACTTGCTAAGAGAATTAAATAATTAAATGTAATGGTCAATATTAGGGATTCACTTTCTCTTGCAAAAATGTTTTTTCTTCATACAGAGTATAAGCAAAGTACTCTGATGTAGAAAATTTGTATTTTTAAGAAACTAAAATGCCTTAAAAATTTTGTATTTATGCACCTGTTTCTTCTTCATTTCAGGACTATTGGGAAAGATACTGATGGCTATCCGAGACGCAGGGTTTGAAATCTCAGCTATGCAGATGGTAGGTGCTTGCAATGAGCCATAAAGTATCGAGGTATTTTTTAAAAAAATAATCTATAAATTTTTTTACATTGATTGTTCTCTGTGTATTTGTGAACCCAACACATTAAAAATAAAAGACCTATTTACTGAACTCAATAATCTTGTAATCAAAAAATCTTTTTGAAATGATTTTACCTATGTAATTTTTTATTGAGAGAACAAATATTCAAATGATATGCTTAATTTAGGCTTATAAGTTTATATAATTCTTGGAACTTTAATTGCAAAATGAATAAGGACTCAAAAATGTATTCAGTTCTTACAAACAAGAACTAGAATCAAAGTAAGCAGTTATAATGACTTTTCTGTCTTCTGGATTCCTAAATGAAGGAAGACAATCAGCTGGGGTTTTTTCCTTGAACTTTTGCTGGTTTCTGGACTTTCTCTCAGGACCTCCTTTAGAGTTAGTGTATTTCAGCCACTCTGTTGGCACTTACACTGCTGGACCTCTGGAGCATACACTTGTTCATAATTACCCTGGTCACACATTCCTAGGAAACCCTTTGTTGAAGAAACTTCACCCACTTTAGTAGAAGTCATACCTTTGTGCTGTACTCACTGGTGCATTTGGCAAGAAATTAGGTACCAAATTATCATAGGAAGCAGGTGTAAACCATTTGGTTTTTACTGTGTTTGAAGCTCAGCAAGTTTAAGCCTTTTTGATGGTAAAATATTGAAATACCCATTTTGGAGCTGAGAATTTCTTACCAATATTATTTATATCATCTTTTTCTGAAAAGAAACTGCTTTTAACTTCTATGAAGTCTTAGGATCACCAAAATCAGGGGTCAGGGCACAAATTTGGGTTCTGCCTATTTTGTACCCATAAGCCAAAAAAAAAAAAAAAAGGTCAGAAATATCATCTAGTTTGTGAAGTCATCAAGCAAAACTTGGAAACTGATGAGAAAATTGATATTTGAAGAATCTTACCTAGGATTATGAAGAAATTGTTAGTCAAAACATTCTAAAAGTGTTAGTCAAAACATTCTCATTTGCTTGGTGGTGTACTAATAGCATTGTAGGACCTAAGTCTACTTAAAAAAATAATAATTATAAAAATTTTAGCTTTAAACATTAATCTAACCCAAAGCCTACTACCTAGCACAGTGATTGGCCACAGGAGATACACAATGAAAAAAATAATACTGTAACAATAAAATGATCCATGAACCTATGGGGAGGCATGGTAGTGTAGAAACAAGTACAGTCACTGATTTTTGGAGTCAAATATCTGATTCTGTATCCAGGTCAGCTGCTTTCTAGGCATGTGACCTTGGCCAAAAGTCAAGCATTCTTATTCTCAGTTTTCTTATCTAGGCAATGAAAACATTATGATTTGCCTGAATGGGTTATTCTGCATATTAAATGAAATGAGCATACACAATTCCATGTAGAGTTTCTAGCTCAGATTACTGAGTATTTAATAAATTATATCTTGTTATTATTTTGTTACACTAATAATATAAGTTGTATGAATGTAGTCTAAAACACTAAAATCAAACAATTCCCTCCCTATAATAGTAATGTTACCTCTGAAGATAAATCCTCCCAGCTTGAATTGTTTTCTGTGTAGGCAGAAATTTCTCAGTGATATTCAGTCTTGGCAACAATAAAGAAGCAAAGTAGAGGGAAAAATAAAATTGGAAATTCTAAGGCTATTTTTTAAAAAATTAAGGTTTTAGTTCTTGAAACCCTGGAACTTAATGGAATTTTATTCCTCACTAAATTTAAATCCATCCTCGATAAGAATGAGTCTTTCTAGACTTATTTTGTAAGCATACTCCTACTCACAGTTCTTTTTGAAGAGTAGTAGGAAGTCCAAATGACATGTACAATACTTCCTTTTTGTGCCACTCATCTATCACTAAACAACATTACATTGCATATAATTCTTTTTTTATATCAAGAATTAGGTTTTATTCAGAGAGGTGTAGTGTAGTGGTGAAGAGCATGATCACTGGGATCATACTGCTTGAGATGGAATGCCAGTTTGGGGAGGTTACAAAACCCATTTGAGTCTTAGTGGCCTCATCTGTAAATTGAAGCTAATACTACCTATGCCATAGGGACTAAATGAGATGCTGTATGTACAGAACCTAGAACAATGCTTGACATATTAAGTACTCAATAAATGTTATCTATTTTTTTAATACATAGCTTCACACAGTTTTGTTTTAATCAAAATATTTTTATATTGCATGTGTTTGTGGGGTACAGTGTTGATGAGCTGATCTTTAATAAAACTTTTTCTTCAAAGAGTAATTTATGCAAGGTTTATATTTTAAAGTAAAGAAAATATATCCAAGGTATCATAAATGTTTAGTGCTAAGTGTGGCTCATTTATTTTTCTTTTGTTGGTTGGCTTATCGTGGTGTTTTGTTTTATTTTTTAAAATAGTTCAATATGGACCGAGTTAATGTTGAAGAATTCTATGAAGTTTATAAAGGAGTGGTATCTGAGTATAATGTAAGTATCAAAGTAAATGTAAAGCATTGCTACTGAAAACAATTTGTGTATCTCAAATCTTGGAGATCTCAGTGTAATTTATAATCACAAAGTATTCCTTAAAGTATTTCTTAAAATATTCTTTCTGCTAGTTGCCAGTTAATCATGCCCAGTGACTGAGGCATTCTCATCCCTGAGATCCAGTGGAAATATGGTATTGTTTCATTTATGAAACAAAAATATATGGGAGGAATGGAAAGAAAAAAAAAAGGAAAAATGGCATCAACAATACCAAAACAACAACAAAACACACCTTGCTGGGATGCTGACACAGTCTGACATTTTCTATAAAGATTATTATATTCTCAGAGTGGAAGACTGCCCAAAATGCTTTAGGAAGTTAAAATTAAGTAGTTCTTAACATTGTAGTATAACTCTACAGCAGTACTTAATATTCACTTTAATGACCCAAATGCAGGTGGAATCAACTGAAAGTGAGACTGAAGAAATAATGACTTATATGAGGTGGTTCAAAGGGAAATGAAGGGCTGGCCAGTTCACTCCGTTGGCTAGACTGCAGTCTTGTAACACCAAGGTCAAGGGTTTGGTTTCCCATACTGGCCAGTCACCAAAAACCAACCAACGAACAAAAAAACACAAAGGGAAATGATATGCATTCTTGAAAACAAATTACTATATTCAAACTAGCCAAATCTTGTTGTTATTATAGTACATAGCAGATATTTAATAAATGCTAGTTTCCTTTCCCTCCTCTTTATCACATTATCTTAGATACATTTGTGCTGGTACACTGCCCATCACCCAAGTCGTTTTCTAGAGAGTTCTGGCTTTTCTTTTTGCATAAAGTTCATTATTCATGACAATGAGACTAGATTATTCCCCTCTCCTCACTTGTCTATGCCCTTTCCTTCCAACGTATCTTAAAAAAGAAGCATTGCACTGGTTCAAGAACTGGTCTGAGTTTTTGTCTTATTTAGCCCTCCACAATAAAAGCCAATTATAAAATATTTATTTTGGGTCTGGCATAGTGATGGTGTTCCACCCTTCTTTATAAAGACCAGAGTGGGGGCCGGCCCGGTGGCGCACTGGATAGTGCGCCGCTTGGGAAGCGCGGCGGCGCTCCCGCCCAAGGGTTCGGATCCCACATACAGACTGGTTCCCGCTCACTGGCTGAGCGAGGCGCAGGAGCAACGCCGAGGGTTGCAATCCCGTTGCCGGTCCCCGGTCCGGTACGGGGGC
>NW_007728262.1:257379-273517 GCF_000696425.1 Galeopterus variegatus | reverse complement strand
TGAGCGAGGCGCAGGAGCAACGCCGAGGGTTGCAATCCCGTTGCCGGTCCCCGGTCCGGTACGGGGGCAACACTGAGGGTTGCGATCCATTGCCGGACACGGAAAAAGACAAAAGACAAAAAAAAAAAAAAGACCAGAGTGGTTTTTTTCCTTTTGTTGTAGCTTATCAAAGGTTAATCTTAACAGCTTCTTCATTTTAGAGTTATGCCTATTCTATTCTTAAATGGAAAAAATTTTTAAATGTGTTCTTAACATCATTTGTTCAACCAATGACAACTTTTTCATTTCTTAAATCTTTCTATTATATTTTACCTTTTATTTATTCAATTTGACTTTTAAAGACATGGTTAGTGGCAACTACCTTTGTTAATTCACATGATAGTACAGTTTAATTATATATAAGATAAATTCATGGAGACATCTCACAGCAACCTTGATCCTCAGTTATATTCTCATACCACATCACGAAGTATTGAGATTGGTAACAAATAGTAGTTGAGAGCATTAATGTTTTATGTATATACTTGAGGTGGGCTATATTTACCTTTGGAAAACAACTTTAAAAATAAAATTCATCTCTGACTTTTAATGTCTACTATATTGTACTTTAAAATATCACATATGCTTGTGTCATATACATTTACCCTTAGGGTTTTTTGATCTTGGGATTCTGAAGGTAAAGATAAGAATATAGTTGGGTGGATGTGTCATTTCCCCTAAGAAATCAGTAATTTGGATGACAGTAGCAGTATGATACCTTAACAGTGGGACAGCCAAGAATTGTTGGTGTTGATATCCTTTCCTCTGTGTAATCTCGTGAGTGAGATACTCAGTATACTTCCTATTTAAATCTTGTAATAATAATAAAAAAGTCTTCCTAGAACAAAGAATATATGGTCCGTTTGGAAAGAAAAAACTACCTTATTTCAGAGTAATTATTAGTTTGGGAAGTAATTTTTAGTAGTGTTTATGATTATTTATTCAGCTTAAAACACCCCATTCAGCTTAAAACAAATATATCAAATCATAATTAGCTTGTACAGTCTGTTAATGAGAGAATGTGCTGGATATATGAACCAGAATATATCAACATCCAGGTGACCTTATGAGATGTTACTGTGTTTATATGACATAAAATTTTATTTAAACAAAGAAAAATTATCTCCTTAAAAAATTTCCCCAAACATAAGTAATAATGTTTTTGTCACAGTAATAGTTTATTGAAGTAAAAGTATCTTTATGAATGGTATGCAGTATCTGGTGTTTTAAAAGTTCTTTTTAAAAGTTACATAGTGGTACCATTTCATTGTTCTAAATTTAAGGTATAGGGGTATGAAATGATCATCTTAAATGTACATATAGTGTCAAAAAAATGACAGTATTGCTGACATTATTGTACCATGTGTTGTTTCGTAAATACCCTACTTTAAGATTTCCCACATTATTTGCTTCAAACTATAGACTTTTCATTTCTCCCAAAATTCATTGCAACCAGCTTGCACCTTGCAGCTTCAACTTCATAAACTCAATTTCCTTTTTTCTTTTCTTTTTCTTTTTTTGCTGTGCAATCTGATGCTAAGTTCAAATCCCGAATCCTCCAGTTGCATGACAGTAGACAAGTTATTTACCTTCTTTAAGCCTTGATTAACCCATCTATAAAATGGGGATAATTCTACTACCTACTTTATGAGATTGTTGTGAGAATTAAATGAAATAAATTATGTAAAGCAGTCTCACAAACTGAGACGACCAGAGGTGGTAAAGGAAGAGGGAGGGGAGGATAAAAGGCCACAAAAAATGTTTACATTGCATAATGATAAAATAAAAACAAAACAAAAGCAGTCTCACATATTGAGAGTTCTTAGTAAATATTAGCTGCTATTATTGTTGTTGTTTTTATTATTACTTAATCTGACAAAATTCTTTGGCAGATAGATTCCATGTTGATCATTTATACTTACATTTCCTGTCTCAACATTTGCAGTCATAAAAAGGTGATAGTTCCTATTCATAGTGTTGTCATGATTCATTTATTCAACACATATATATTGTGTATCTACTACATGCCAGATAATCGGTGATAAACAAAAAAGTACACTGCTTACATTCATGGAGCTTATATTCCTATAAGTATAGAAATTAAATCAAATGATCTCCCATGCAACTATCTAAGGACGGCAGTTGTAAAGGATACACACAGGTTCTTTTTTGTTTAAAAAATTTACTACTTAATTAAAAAACTAGGGTGACTTAAAAATTCTGAGTCAGCTTTTTGAGGAACACATTTTGCTTTTGATGAAGTTCTTTGTTCAACACGTTTTTTTTCTTTCCATTTTCTGGATTTTGAGCAGCCCTGTATATCTGTATTTTTAATGGTATTAACACTAAAAGTGACTGAGTGAGAGATAGAGAGACAGAGACAAAGAAGGGAAGAAGGGAGGAAGAAAAAGAAGGAAGGGAGGGGAAGAAAAATGGCGAGAGGGAGCAAGGGAGAGAGAGAGAAAGGCAGACAAAATTCACTTCTCTTTTTTGGAAAGTGTGTTGATGCCTTCTACTTCTGCTGAAAACTTGGCTCTTGACATTTATGTGTAGGCAGTACTTCAATATCATGAGGCAGAAATCAGACTCAACATGATTATCCATTAAAGATCAATTACATATGACCTTTGTGAAATAGCCAATAGACTTTGGGGAATACAGTTAGGGATTTCAATGAGTAGGATTATATGTACCATATTAATTATGAAGTCCTTTCCCTCCTCTTTTAACTCCTGTCATTTCTGTTTGGTAAGATGACTGAGTTTGGATTGATATTTAAATATGTTCTGTAATAAATTATTTCACTTTGGTGTTGTATATCATAAATCCTCCAAAGTCACTAAGATGGCTTATATGGCCCTATGTTATCTGGCCTTATCTCTTATTATTTCCCTATAGTCTCACCCAGCTCCTGGCCCTCTTTCTGATCTCCATGTATCCCAACTGCATTTCTCTCTCAAAGTCTTTATATTTATTTTCATTTCTGCATAAAGTATTCTTTCCTATTCAAAGGGGAGAAAAAAAGATTTATTGAGTGTTCCAGACACTGTGAACAGCATTTTTCTTTGATCATATTTTTTTATTATACCACTTCATATATAGAGTTAAGAATCCTAAAATAATATACTTCCTATTTTCCCTTCCTATGTGCTATTGTTATCATACATTTTAATTCTATGTTATAAATCCTACAAAACACTGTTGATATTTTTGCTTTAAACAATCAGTCATCTTTCAAAGCAACTAAAAAAGAAAAAAAATGTATTTTATGTTTACGCACGTGTTTACCATTGTTTTGTGTGGATGCATATTTTTGTCTGATTTTTTTTTTTTTTTCTTTTGCCTGAAGAACTTCCTTTAACATTTCTCATGGTCTAAGACTGCTTGTGGTGAATTTTCTCAGCTCTTGTGTGCATAAAAATGTCTTTATTTTTTAATCCATTTCTGAAAAATATTTTCTTACCTGGGCATAGAATTTAGATGGACAGGTTTTTGTTTTGGGGGTGGGCTTGTTTGTTTGTTTTTAATCGTTGTTGTCATCCTTATCTTTGTTCTGCTGTTATGTAATATGCCTTTTTTTCCCCTCTGGCTGTTTTTAAGGTTTTTTTGCTTTCGTTTTTTGCTAATTTGGTTATGATGTGCCCTACTGTACTTTTCTTTACATTTATTCTTTTTGAGTTTTGTTGGATTTGTAGGTTTATGGGTTTCATCTAATTTGGAAAGCTTTTAGAAAATATTTCTTGAAATATTTTTCTGTTCATTACCTTCTTTTCTGAGAATACAATTATACATATATTAGACAGCTTGACATTGTTCCACAGATCATTTTTTTTTATTTTACTTCCTTCTTTTTTCTCTCTATTATTACTTCTGAATAGTTTCTATTGAATGTCTTCAAATTCATTTGCTTTTCTGCAGTGTCTTATCTTGTTCATCCAATCCAGTGTTTTTTTAATTCAGATGTCTTAGATTTCATCTCTGTTAAGTTTCATTTGGGTCTTTTTAATATCTTTGCTTTTTTTTCCTTCATCATGTCCATCTTTCTTCTATAATGTAAACACATGGAGCTTATTTATAATAGCTGTTTTGACATTCTTGTATTAATTATATTATCTCTGTAATTGCTGGATCTGTCTCTATTGAGTGTTCTTGTGATGATTCATATTTTTCTACTTCTTTTCATGCCTGGTAATTTTTTACTGGATGCTGGATATTGTAAAATTTGCAGTGTTACATGGTAGATACTGTTGTACTTTAAATTGTGTTTGACTTTGTTCTGGCACTTAGTTAAGTTACTTGGAATTAGTTTGATCCTTTTGAGGCTTGCTCTTAAACTTTGTAGGATGGATACAGAGTATCTCATAATCTAGGGCTAATTTAGGCCAACTACTGTGGTGTAATATCCTTCTGAGGACTCTACCTGATAATCCATGTATCATATGAGGGCTTTCCACTCTGGCTGATAGAAACACAAATTCTTCTATGCCTTGTGTTTTCTCTCTGAGTTGTTTTGTCCAATGTTTTCTGGTGATTCTTTCCCCAGCCTCAGGTCATTTTCCCTATACATACCACAGATTCTTAGCCAAAGACTCATGTGAACTTCTTGGCAGATCCTATATCTTTATTCTCTGTATAGCTCCTCTTCTCTCTTCGGTATTCTGCCCTGAAAATTCTGACTCCATCGACTTCACTGCACTTCAGTCTTTCTCCTCAACTCAGTGAGAACATTGGGCTCTGTTGTGTTTTGTCTACCTGTCAGATGGTCTGGAAACCACCTCCAGGTAGTAAGATGGAACCATTATATGCTAACCTAATTTGTTTCTTTTCTCTCAAGATGTTTAATATAGAAGAATAAATTTGGTCCCTGTTATCGCTAGAATGCATTATGATTTTTAAAAGATTCTTCAGGAGAAAAACTTTGAAATTTATATTTTTAGGAATGTTAATTTGACAACATTGTTATGTTCCATGAGAGAGAGACCTTTGAAAGGAAGATATAGTGGAAGATAATTTCAAATAATGAAAGTGTCAGATGGTAAAGCATTACCTTAAAATGTTGATAGTGGTAGGAATGGAGATGAGGCAACATATCTAAAAAATTTTTTTTGCAGGAAAAATGGACAGAATTTGGAAACTGCTTAGTGTGTGGGATGCAGGTGGGGAAGAAGTCAAAAATGACTTTAACATTTTGAGATTAGTGGGATAATGCATAACTAAAAGAGGAGGGATAAAGATTGTAAAATTCATTTAAGTGTTTTATATTACATATCATAGGAGATGGTGACAGAAATGTATTCTGGCCCCTGCGTAGCACTCGAGATTCAACAGAATGATCTTACAAAGACATTTCGAGAATTCTGTGGACCTGCTGATCCTGTACGTTATTGTTTAAAATTTTAATCTAGTTTGTCTTATCCATTAACTAAATATTTTAGCAGGTTCGATATTTCTGGTTTGTTCTTTAAAAGAAATAACATAAAAGTGAATATAATATACAAAAATTTTTATTCAAAATAACATTTTTTACATAATTAATTTTTATGTAATATTCCAAGAAAAAGAATTTTTCATTAACCTATATAGAATGGGAAGAAGCATTTACTATGGCATTTTCTTTTATTGTTTCTTATTGCTAAATTGTCTAGATAAGTAAATTTTCTAAACTTTATGATATAAATTAAGGTATTATCCTTTGTTATAGGGAGGCCATAAATAAAGCTGCAAATGTAAAGAATATTAATATGATGCCATCATACCAGATACATAAATAAAAATGAGCACTGGGACTAATGTGAAACTTTTGATATTCTATAGTATACCTTTCAATTTGTTTTGGGTTTTCTTCCTATGGATGTTTGGTGGTATTGGGAGTGGGTTGGGGGGAGAGATGAAAAGTAGAAGAAACATTAGCATATATATAATAAAGCTTCATGCAAATGTTAGAAGCTGGGTAGGATTACTGGAAATATTATTAGCTTTAAACACTAACTCTAATTTAAATTTACTGTTTCCTTTATTTCATTACTACTTGTAAATAGTTTATTGAAGATGAGCAGCCAATTCAATTTAATTTAATTCAGAGCATTTATCAAGTACCCTTAGATGTAAGAAAATAAGTCAACAGCACCTATTAAGACATCATCTTATATGAAAGTGCGGCTAGATTAAACCTGGTAGGGTAGAATAGTACATCTGTTTTCAGTGATCTAAGAGTGCACATGTGAAGATCTTTTAGAACACTTTTTAGAGCAACATATAAATAAAGATTAAAATATTCTTACTTCACGTAAAATCCAAATGTTGAAAGATTGTATGATACAGGAGCAATTAATATGACCTGGAGATAATTAAGAAAATTTTGTTAGAGGTGAGAGAAGTAAACAGGGATTCGAAAGATGAATCATGGCACAAAGAAAATTGCAAAGCTCTAACACATGTACAAAGACAACAATGAAGAAATTTGCAAATTTTCTATAGTATACTGAAAGTATATTTCCTTGGCTTCAATGCTAAATGCATATCTGAAAGTACAAGGAAATGTGTTTTCTTAGATAGAGGAAATAAGATGGAGAGTGCTGGTAGAGGTGAGTGTGAGATGAATAGCCTTAAAAGCCAGGCTACAAATTGTAGATTGTGTATAATTTGAATCCCTTTAGAAAGAAATAGGAATTTCTTGTTTGCTTAATTTTGAGTATACTGAATTACTCCTTTGATGCGACTTGAGCAAACTAAATTGAAAGTGATTAAAGACAGAGTCTGTAAAAATAGAAAGGAGCAGACCTGATAGAGAAAGTCAGCAGGACCTCCTTTGTATCTTCTCAGGGAGAAAAAAGAATAGATATAAATAATACATGTGTTTGTGAAAAAGTGATGTTTACAATGTGACTCTGTTGTAGAGGGCCTTGGCAGAAAGTTGTTTATTGAATATCAATCATAAGAAATTAGAAAGTGATAATTTTTGGCTAGATGAGTAAGCAGAACTCAGTTTTTGCCATTTTTGACATTTTTCATTTCTGATTTCTGTTTGATGGCCAAGAGGTTTTTGTTCATTTGTTTTTTAAGATAATAAAAATTGTTTCTGCCTAAAATTAGGTGAGGAAATTAAATATATATATATGGGTGATCAGCTGACCGGACAAACAAGTAAATTAAAGAGATAAAAACTAGAACAAAAAAGGAATATGATAAGTTTGTTTATTCTTTCATTCTCCCACTTACCGGCCTAAAATTAGGTGAGGAAATTAAATATATATATATGGGTGATCAGCTGACCGGACAAACAGGTAAATTAAAGAGATAAAAACTAGAACAAAAAAGGAATATGATAAGTTTGTTTATTCTTTCATTCTCCCACTTACCAAATAAACATTTATTAAACCTGTGCAAGTGTTTGTAAATATAAAGATAGAAGCCTCAAAGAGCTTACAGCCTACAAGTAAACAACTAAAGTGGCCAATTTCCATGTACTGTGGCAATTTCATTATTAGATATTTGAAGGTACTATTGGAGCCCATATTTATAGCACTTAGCTCAGCCTGGGGATGGGTGACGAGGGTCAGGGGAGACTTCTTGGAGAGCATGACAGCTAAGCTGAATTGTGAGGAATGGGTAGAACTTAGTAATGAAAGTGGAAAATGATATAATTAAAATATTGATGCATAAAATGACATCACTTTTGGGCCACAGCCAGTTCTTTATTATACCTGAAGCTGAAGTACAGAGAAGTGAATTATAAAAGCTGAGGTCACTGTGGAGGAGTTGGGGAGTGAGCAGATGAGTAATAATGGAAGGAAGAATCTGGAAAGAAAAATTTGCTTATTACCCTTCTTTCTAGGTATTCAATGAATATTTACTGAGCGAATAGCATATGTAAGGCTCAGTGCTAGGTCCTATGGCTGGGGCATAATAAAGATGACCAGAACAAGTTACAGGAAGAAGCCAGCTTGAAGGGGCTCCCACTAGTTAAATTAGAACCAATCTGAACATCAAAGTAAAAAACAATAGCAACAGATTATAGTCTACTCACTAAAATAGGAAACCATGGCTTTATACAAATATAAATTAATAAGTAAAATTTTGATTAAAATAGGATATATATAGTTTCAAAGTGCCTCCCCACATAATACTTATTAATTATAAAAGGAAAAAAGTTAACATTAAAGTGGAGAAGACTGGCAGACATTAAAAAAATATTATAAAATATAATAATCAAAATGAACATCATAGGTCGGGGAAAAATCAAATCATGAGCCACATGATAGGAGGAAATGAACACAATATCATTTCTGTGATATTCCTGCCAAATATTTATAACTGAATTCAATTATGCGGAAATATTAGACATATCCATGGCTCTAATCTTTAGAACTGTCAAGGTCATAAAGTCAAAGAAAGGCTGAAGAACTGTTCTACACCAAAAAATACCAAAGAGACATAAGTTATAAAAGTTCAGAAGTACAGTTAAACTGTTTCCACCTACATTCAAATTAAATGCAACATGTGATTCTGAATCAGAATACTTTGGCCATAAAGGACATTATTGGGATAATTGGTGAAACCTCACTGGGATCTAAGTATGAAGATTGTAATGTGGTTATATAGCAGACTGTATTTATTTGTGGTAAATATACACTAAAATGTTTGGAGACAACAGAGCATCAGGTGAGCAACATATTTTTAAATGGTTCATAACAAAAACATTCTCTGTTATCTATTTTCTATAAATTTATGATTGTTTCAAAATAAAACAAAATGTGGAATCCTTAAATCTTAAAAGTAAATAAATAAAATGTCATTGTCTGTGATGTTAGGGCCAGTCCCACTGAGAAATGTGAAAAAAGTAGACTGTATTCCTTGTCTCCTTCCTCCCTGTAGTGGATTGAATAATGTCCCCCCAAAACTCACTGAAGCTTGAATTGTGTTCCCCAAGTTTTATGTATTAGAAACTTGTCCGCCACTGTGACTATTAAGAGGGTGACTTGGGGCTGGCCCGTGGCTCACTTGGGAGAGTGTGGTGCTGATAACACCAAAGGCCATGGGTTTGGATCCCTATATAGGGATGGCCGGTTAGCTCACTGGGTGAGCGTGGTGCTGACAACACCAAGTCAAGGGTTAAGATCCCCTTACTAGTCATCTTTTAAAAAAAAAAAAAGAGGGTGACTTGGCCCCCACTGTGTCTGTTAATAGGAAATCCTATTATGGTAATTGAAAGGTGTGGCCTAGAAAAGGTGATTGGATTGTAGGACTGTGCCATAGTCAATGGATTAAAAATGGTGGTCATGGTTGTCTGTTAATAGGAAATCCTATTATGGTAATTGAAAGGTGTGGCCTAGAAAAGGTGATTGGGTTGTAGGACTGTGCCATAGTCAATGGATTAAAAATGGTGGTCATGGTGTTGATTAGAGGGCTTTAAAAGGAGAGTGAATGAGGAGGTTTTTCTCTCTCGGCTTTCTCTGCTTCCACCATCTTCCAATGTGAGACCCCTGGGTCACTGTTGCCATCACCAGATGACTTTGGATTTCCCAGCCTCAGAAACTGTAAGCAATAAATTTTGTTTTCTTTATAAATCACCCAGTTTCAAATATTTGATTATAAGCAACAGGAATGGACTAATACACTCTCCTTTCCACAGTCCCAGGATCTCAGTCCTAGGCTTCCTCTACTTAACAGAACAAAGCCTCTAATCACGTCTGGTAAATTCAGTCACACTGAGATGTAAATTACTACTCATAATTAATATATTATCACTCCCTAGGGGTTTTCCTTTTCCTTATTTTCTTTTTAAGCTGAATGCATTATTTTTGTCTTAAAAACAATTCTAATTTTGGAGATGTAGGCTCCAGGAAGCTGATTAAGGAGAGAGAAGCTGACTGAGGGGACTTCCTAATTACCCTTCAATCATTCATACATTTATAAATATTTGAGTGCCTACTATGTGCCAATATTCTAGGCACTGAGGATACACCAGTGAACAAAACAAATGAGAGACAGAGAGAGAGGTAGACAGAGAGAGTGAATCTCACAGAGCACTAAGCTTACATTCTAGCCGGAGACAAATAATAAACGTATTTTTTTTAAAAAAACGAATGCATGGTAAGTATTTCATATGATGAAAAATGAAGCAAGGAAATAGACTGGAGTTAAAGGGGTGTTCACAGGATTCAATTTTAAATTGGAGTCATCAGAGAAGGTCTCACTAAGAAGGTGATATTTAAGAAAAGAACTGATGGAATGAAAGAGCCAGTCATGCCAGTTTCTGAGTGAAGAGCATCCTAGGCAGAGGGAATAACCAATGCAAAGGCCCTGAGAGAGAAGCTTGCTTGAGATAATCCAGGCACAATACCTAATGAGCACAGTGGGAGATAAGGTCAGTGAGATCAGGGACAGGGCAGATCTCACAGGCCCTTATTATGATTTTAGCTTTTACTCTAAGAGTGGCCATAAATCATTGAAGAGTTTAAACACACTTGTGACATGATTTGACTTTAAAAAGATCATTGTGTCTGGTGTATTGAGAATAGTCTTCATTTGCTTTATAAGTTATCCTTTAACTAGAATTAATAAAAACAAAAAGACTGAGCTCTCCCTCTAGTGTTCTTTTATGGACTTTGTTTACACAGCAGATATTTATTGAGCACCTACTATGTGCCAAGTATATAGTAGGCCCTGTGGACTACTAGGTTCAAGTCCTGGGAGTCAATGGGAAGCAAAAGCAGACATGTTTGCCCTCATAGGGCTTTCAGTCTAGTGGTAGGGGCAAGAAAATGACATCCATGAGGATTTAACATAGTAAGGAAGTGACCTGGAGCTGAAAGCGAAAGGTAAACTTAGAGAATAGAGGAGAGAAGAGTGTTCTAGCATATGCAAGAACCAGCATATGCAAAGCCTCTGTGGCAGGAGAGAGTGAGATGGGGTGAGGGAAAAAGAGAAGACCAGTGTGGCTAGGGCTCAGGGGCTGGAGCTAGGGCCAGATGGGCAGGTAGGGTCCACATACCAGACACTGTGCAGGCTGTTAAAGAGTGCTGGGCTTCTAGGATTAGATTTGTGTTTTGAAAAGATATGTCTGGTTGCAAAGGGTGACTTAATGCCCTGTCCCCACCCCTGACTGAGTTGGGTTCCTTTCATTCCATTTCCTTCTTTGGTCTGCTTTTCTGACTTCACTCACATGCTGCTTGGGTCATTCTTAGCAGGGCTTGTTTCCACTTTTTCTGGTATATATATTTTGGCTCTAAGATGTATATGTGTGTATCATAGTGTGTGAATGTTGCCATTGTATCATTTATTCAATAAATATTAAGTTGTTAAGTGCCAAAAAACTAAAAAGAAAAAAAGAAAAAGAAATGACAAGGAATTTGGGAGATTATTGGAGTGCTACACTTGGGCTTGTTGTCAGAACAAACGATAAAGTATAATATTGCTTAAGTTTTTATTCCTTCACATATATTTCTCTCAGGTACTTTATCATTTCTTTTAACTTTATTGAGGTGTGATTGACAAATATAATGATAGAAATTTAAGGTGTGCATTGATGTATGTATATATTATGAAATGTTTACCACGGTGAAGTTAGTTAACACATCCATTGCCTCACATAGTTACCATTTTCTGGTGTTAAATAACACTCAACCCCAAAACTTGTCAAAAACAATAATGCTCTTTATGATTATAAAAAGATGAAATGATGTGACCTAATAGGAGAGTAGTAGAAAAGCAGCTGATGTTAAACTACTCAACAAAACAGTATTTTATAACATTTTTCTCTGAGAACTAAAACAAAACTTCATTTAAATAATATATTACTGGATCAACACAGTATTTTCCTGAAAAGGCAGAAGATGTAATTCAAATATATAAGTCAGAAGTTTGGAATTTTACATATCCTTTTTCTGTAATGTGTGGGTTTTTCAAAAAAGTTAACTTAAAATGAAAATATTTCTTTTTGTGTTTGTTCTAGTTGTTAAGTATCAGAATTTGGATTCTGACCTTGACGTCATTGCTCCCAAGTTCATACCTTGAACCATTACAATATACTGTCTTATTACATGTTCATGAGACACTATCACATTATTACCAGGACTTAAAACGTGTAAACCGAGAAGTATTCCTTCTCTTTAAAGTTTTAAAACTAGAGATTGCATCATCTTTTTCTGAGTGAATTAGCGATAAGTTGATCCAAAAGCAGCTAGAACAATGACAGTGTTTGCCTCATGTTACGTATATCACAATTACTTATATTACAGATAGAAGGTCAAAGCCCAAGAAAACATTAAATAATTGGATTAAAGACAAAAGGAACTTTGTATCATCTCAGCCTCCTAGATATGATATAGTCTATTTATAGGAACAAAATTTTGTTATCCTATAAAATCATTTAAATAACATTTTTAATAGATAAACGATGAATAGTGCTTATGGTTAATTTTTTTACAAAAGATTTTCTTATATATCTAGATTTATCTTAAACATTTCTGCATAATATAGTCCATGAAATATGGTAATTATATCCTCTCATGCAATCTTCCAAGCAATACATTATGCTATGACAAACTGTGGAATTAATAAAAGAAAATGGAAAACATTCTTGGATATCAAAGAATTTATAATCTAGATGAGGGATTTAGTAGTCCGAGGTAGGAATAAGAGATAGTCCTGTGAGCTGGAGTAGACCTAGAAGCCTTAGCCTGGCTTGCAGGAAAAGGGCAAGCCCCATGAGGCAAGGGGAAAGAAGCAAAAATGTAAGGGACAGTGATTGGGCCAGGTTAACCAATGGTGACTGTTCAGTGTGTGATTCTCTAGGGGTATCGTGTGGCCCTCTGATCAAAGAACCTCCTACCTCACCCTCTTTCTTTTTCATCCATTTTATTTGTGATTATATCGTAACTGGGAAAGTCTGTCATTTTACAGTAACATACTGTTCTTGTTTTGGCCCATGACACTTACAGTATACTCTTTTATTCTGATGGAATATAAATATACATAGACATTAAAAATGATATTTTCTAGGCATATGAAACTACCACAGAAGGAATATCTGAACAACAAATTTAGAATACAGTTTTCTTTAGATGAGCACCAATTTTTGAATCCCCAGGGGGCACTGAAGTTTATGATATAGAATTATTTTGTCACATTGGTGTTTACTGTCACCCCACATAGGAACCAAGCATTGGGATACTCTGTAGGCTGGCCCATACATTTCTGGAGTGGAGGCTTCAGTACTAAGCAACGAACAATAATTCAAACGACATCAATGATACTTTTACATATACAGGCATATCTTCTAGTTTAGTGGAGAATATAGTAAAGTCTCCTTTGTGAATAAAACTCGCAGAGATTCTCTATGGTATAGACTTAACGGTAAACTAAAAATAAATTTTACTTTAAGGGATTTTTGGCCTTCTACCTCCATCTTTGTTGGACTGGGATTTACTTTGTTTCATTCAACTAAATTTATTGACTACGTTGTGGGTGTGGAGTATTCAGAAGTGGCATGATAGTCATTGGCTCTGCCCACATGGAAAATTTATAGTCTAGTTAGGAATATGGTCACTAAACAAATGGTTACATAAATATGTATATATTACAGCTATGTTTAGTGTTTTAAAGGAGTCTGATAATTGTGCAAAAGCTTATAACTGGAGGCTCTCACTTAATTGAGGTGGAGGGATTCTTGAAAGACTCTCATTTATTCCAAAATCTGAAGTATAGAAACCATCCATGTGTAGAAGCCCTAAATCTGGGGAGAACATAGCGTATTCTAGGAATTCAAAGAAGTCCAGTTTGGTTCTAGCTTAGAGTGCAAAGAGGTAAGTAGCCTACAATGCACCTGAAGAGACTGTTTAGACCAGAGTACAAAAGCCACATTAACTAGTTTGTATTTACTCCAAGTACAATAGGAGCTCCGATTGGGCCAGGTTAACCAATGGTGACTGTTCAGTGTGTGATTCTCTAGGGGTATCGTGTGGCCCTCTGATCAAAGAACCTCCTACCTCACCCTCTTTCTTTTTCATCCATTTTATTTGTGATTATATCGTAACTGGGAAAGTCTGTCATTTTACAGTAACATACTGTTCTTGTTTTGGCCCATGACACTTACAGTATACTCTTTTATTCTGATGGAATATAAATATACATAGACATTAAAAATGATATTTTCTAGGCATATGAAACTACCACAGAAGGAATATCTGAACAACAAATTTAGAATACAGTTTTCTTTAGATGAGCACCAATTTTTGAATCCCCAGGGGGCACTGAAGTTTATGATATAGAATTATTTTGTCACATTGGTGTTTACTGTCACCCCACATAGGAACCAAGCATTGGGATACTCTGTAGGCTGGCCCATACATTTCTGGAGTGGAGGCTTCAGTACTATTATTTTGTCACATTGGTGTTTACTGTCACCCCACATAGGAACCAAGCATTGGGATACTCTCTAGGCTGGCCCATACATTTCTGGAGTGGAGGCTTCAGTACTAAGCAACGAACAATAATTCAAACGACATCAATGATACTTTTACATATACAGGCATATCTTCTAGTTTAGTGGAGAATATAGTAAAGTCTCCTTTGTGAATAAAACTCCCAGAGATTCTCTATGGTATAGACTTAACGGTAAACTAAAAATAAATTTTACTTTAAGGGATTTTTGGCCTTCTACCTCCATCTTTGTTGGACTGGGATTTACTTTGTTTCATTCAACTAAATTTATTGACTACGTTGTGGGTGTGGAGTATTCAGAAGTGGCATGATAGTCATTGGCTCTGCCCACATGGAAAATTTATAGTCTAGTTAGGAATATGGTCACTAAACAAATGGTTACATAAATATGTATATATTACAGCTATGTTTAGTGTTTTAAAGGAGTCTGATAATTGTGCAAAAGCTTATAACTGGAGGCTCTCACTTAATTGAGGTGGAGGGATTCTTGAAAGACTCTCATTTATTCCAAAATCTGAAGTATAGAAACCATCCATGTGTAGAAGCCCTAAATCTGGGGAGAACATAGCGTATTCTAGGAATTCAAAGAAGTCCAGTTTGGTTCTAGCTTAGAGTGCAAAGAGGTAAGTAGCCTACAATGCACCTGAAGAGACTGTTTAGACCAGAGTACAAAAGCCACGTTAACTAGTTTGTATTTACTCCAAGTACAATAGGAGCTCCATGGAAAAGTTTATTTAAAAAAAAAATTGTATTAATTTTTTCCTTAATTTTACCTATACAATGTAAACAAGTGGAAAATTTACCAATTTCTCCCTAACTCCCCATTCTCCCTTTCCCACTTCTGGTGGCCTCAGTTCCATTCTCTCCTTTTGAAAGTTGAGCAAATTATTGTACTCATTTCTTTCTTTTCTTTCTTCCTTCCTACCTTCCTTCCTTCCTTCCTTCCTTCCTTCCTTCTTTTCTTTCTTCCTTCCTACCTTCCTTCCTTCCTTCCTTCCTTCCTTTTTTTTTTTTTTCAGCTCCCACTTTTGAGTGAGGACATGCAGCATTTTTCTTTATGTGCCAACCTTATTTCACTTAACGTAATTTTCTCTAAGTTCATTGGTGTTGCTGCAAATGCCAGAATTTCATTCCTTTTTATGGCAGAGTAGTATTTCATTGTATATGTTTTATGGCAGAGTAGTATTCCATTGTTACACACACACGTGCACATATATATAAAGCACATTTTCCTTATCCACTCATCTGTTGATGGACATTTAGGTTGATTCCAACTCTTAGCTATTGTATATATAGCTGCAGTAAACGTGGGAGTGCAGGTATCCCTTTGACATGATGATTTCCATTCCTTTGCATATACACCCAGCAGCAAAATTGCTGGATTGTATGGCACTTCTATCTGTAATTGTTTGTGGAACCTCCATAGTGTTTTCCATAACAACTGCATTAATTTACAGTCCCATCCACAGTATAAGAGGGTTCTTCTTTCTCTGCATCCTTGTCAGCATTTATTATTCTCTGTTTTTCTTTTTATTTATTTTTTTTTTAAAAGATGACCGGTAAGGGGATCTTAGCCATTGACATGGTGTTATCAGCACCAAGCTCACCCAGTGAGCTAACCAGCCATCCCTATATGGGATCCGAACCCATGGCCTTG
>NW_007728262.1:238432-257369 GCF_000696425.1 Galeopterus variegatus | reverse complement strand
GTAAGATGGCTTATATGGCCCTGTTATCTGGCCTTATCTCTTATTATTTCCCTATAGTCTCACCCAGCTCCTGGCCCTCTTTCTGATCTCCATGTATCCCAACTGCATTTCTCTCTCAAAGTCTTTATATTTATTTTCATTTCTGCATAAAGTATTCTTTCCTATTCAAAGGGGAGAAAAAAAGATTTATTGAGTGTTCCAGACACTGTGAACAGCATTTTTCTTTGATCATATTTTTTTATTATACCACTTCATATATAGAGTTAAGAATCCTAAAATAATATACTTCCTATTTTCCCTTCCTATGTGCTATTGTTATCATACATTTTAATTCTATGTTATAAATCCTACAAAACACTGTTGATATTTTTGCTTTAAACAATCAGTCATCTTTCAAAGCAACTAAAAAAGAAAAAAAATGTATTTTATGTTTACGCACGTGTTTACCATTGTTTTGTGTGGATGCATATTTTTGTCTGATTTTTTTTTTTTTTCCTTTTGCCTGAAGAACTTCCTTTAACATTTCTCATGGTCTAAGACTGCTTGTGGTGAATTTTCTCAGCTCTTGTGTGCATAAAAATGTCTTTATTTTTTAATCCATTTCTGAAAAATATTTTCTTACCTGGGCATAGAATTTAGATGGACAGGTTTTTGTTTTGGGGGTGGGCTTGTTTGTTTGTTTTTAATCGTTGTTGTCATCCTTATCTTTGTTCTGCTGTTATGTAATATGCCTTTTTTTCCCCTCTGGCTGTTTTTAAGGTTTTTTTGCTTTCGTTTTTTGCTAATTTGGTTATGATGTGCCCTACTGTACTTTTCTTTACATTTATTCTTTTTGAGTTTTGTTGGATTTGTAGGTTTATGGGTTTCATCTAATTTGGAAAGCTTTTAGAAAATATTTCTTGAAATATTTTTCTGTTCATTACCTTCTTTTCTGAGAATACAATTATACATATATTAGACAGCTTGACATTGTTCCACAGATCATTTTTTTTTATTTTACTTCCTTCTTTTTTCTCTCTATTATTACTTCTGAATAGTTTCTATTGAATGTCTTCAAATTCATTTGCTTTTCTGCAGTGTCTTATCTTGTTCATCCAATCCAGTGTTTTTTTAATTCAGATGTCTTAGATTTCATCTCTGTTAAGTTTCATTTGGGTCTTTTTAATATCTTTGCTTTTTTTTCCTTCATCATGTCCATCTTTCTTCTATAATGTAAACACATGGAGCTTATTTATAATAGCTGTTTTGACATTCTTGTATTAATTATATTATCTCTGTAATTGCTGGATCTGTCTCTATTGAGTGTTCTTGTGATGATTCATATTTTTCTACTTCTTTTCATGCCTGGTAATTTTTTACTGGATGCTGGATATTGTAAAATTTGCAGTGTTACATGGTAGATACTGTTGTACTTTAAATTGTGTTTGACTTTGTTCTGGCACTTAGTTAAGTTACTTGGAATTAGTTTGATCCTTTTGAGGCTTGCTCTTAAACTTTGTAGGATGGATACAGAGTATCTCATAATCTAGGGCTAATTTAGGCCAACTACTGTGGTGTAATATCCTTCTGAGGACTCTACCTGATAATCCATGTATCATATGAGGGCTTTCCACTCTGGCTGATAGAAACACAAATTCTTCTATGCCTTGTGTTTTCTCTCTGAGTTGTTTTGTCCAATGTTTTCTGGTGATTCTTTCCCCAGCCTCAGGTCATTTTCCCTATACATACCACAGATTCTTAGCCAAAGACTCATGTGAACTTCTTGGCAGATCCTATATCTTTATTCTCTGTATAGCTCCTCTTCTCTCTTCGGTATTCTGCCCTGAAAATTCTGACTCCATCGACTTCACTGCACTTCAGTCTTTCTCCTCAACTCAGTGAGAACATTGGGCTCTGTTGTGTTTTGTCTACCTGTCAGATGGTCTGGAAACCACCTCCAGGTAGTAAGATGGAACCATTATATGCTAACCTAATTTGTTTCTTTTCTCTCAAGATGTTTAATATAGAAGAATAAATTTGGTCCCTGTTATCGCTAGAATGCATTATGATTTTTAAAAGATTCTTCAGGAGAAAAACTTTGAAATTTATATTTTTAGGAATGTTAATTTGACAACATTGTTATGTTCCATGGGAGAGAGACCTTTGAAAGGAAGATATAGTGGAAGATAATTTCAAATAATGAAAGTGTCAGATGGTAAAGCATTACCTTAAAATGTTGATAGTGGTAGGAATGGAGATGAGGCAACATATCTAAAAAATTTTTTTTGCAGGAAAAATGGACAGAATTTGGAAACTGCTTAGTGTGTGGGATGCAGGTGGGGAAGAAGTCAAAAATGACTTTAACATTTTGAGATTAGTGGGATAATGCATAACTAAAAGAGGAGGGATAAAGATTGTAAAATTCATTTAAGTGTTTTATATTACATATCATAGGAGATGGTGACAGAAATGTATTCTGGCCCCTGCGTAGCACTCGAGATTCAACAGAATGATCTTACAAAGACATTTCGAGAATTCTGTGGACCTGCTGATCCTGTAAGTTATTGTTTAAAATTTTAATCTAGTTTGTCTTATCCATTAACTAAATATTTTAGCAGGTTCGATATTTCTGGTTTGTTCTTTAAAAGAAATAACATAAAAGTGAATATAATATACAAAAATTTTTATTCAAAATAACATTTTTTACATAATTAATTTTTATGTAATATTCCAAGAAAAAGAATTTTTCATTAACCTATATAGAATGGGAAGAAGCATTTACTATGGCATTTTCTTTTATTGTTTCTTATTGCTAAATTGTCTAGATAAGTAAATTTTCTAAACTTTATGATATAAATTAAGGTATTATCCTTTGTTATAGGGAGGCCATAAATAAAGCTGCAAATGTAAAGAATATTAATATGATGCCATCATACCAGATACATAAATAAAAATGAGCACTGGGACTAATGTGAAACTTTTGATATTCTATAGTATACCTTTCAATTTGTTTTGGGTTTTCTTCCTATGGATGTTTGGTGGTATTGGGAGTGGGTTGGGGGGAGAGATGAAAAGTAGAAGAAACATTAGCATATATATAATAAAGCTTCATGCAAATGTTAGAAGCTGGGTAGGATTACTGGAAATATTATTAGCTTTAAACACTAACTCTAATTTAAATTTACTGTTTCCTTTATTTCATTACTACTTGTAAATAGTTTATTGAAGATGAGCAGCCAATTCAATTTAATTTAATTCAGAGCATTTATCAAGTACCCTTAGATGTAAGAAAATAAGTCAACAGCACCTATTAAGACATCATCTTATATGAAAGTGCGGCTAGATTAAACCTGGTAGGGTAGAATAGTACATCTGTTTTCAGTGATCTAAGAGTGCACATGTGAAGATCTTTTAGAACACTTTTTAGAGCAACATATAAATAAAGATTAAAATATTCTTACTTCACGTAAAATCCAAATGTTGAAAGATTGTATGATACAGGAGCAATTAATATGACCTGGAGATAATTAAGAAAATTTTGTTAGAGGTGAGAGAAGTAAACAGGGATTCGAAAGATGAATCATGGCACAAAGAAAATTGCAAAGCTCTAACACATGTACAAAGACAACAATGAAGAAATTTGCAAATTTTCTATAGTATACTGAAAGTATATTTCCTTGGCTTCAATGCTAAATGCATATCTGAAAGTACAAGGAAATGTGTTTTCTTAGATAGAGGAAATAAGATGGAGAGTGCTGGTAGAGGTGAGTGTGAGATGAATAGCCTTAAAAGCCAGGCTACAAATTGTAGATTGTGTATAATTTGAATCCCTTTAGAAAGAAATAGGAATTTCTTGTTTGCTTAATTTTGAGTATACTGAATTACTCCTTTGATGCGACTTGAGCAAACTAAATTGAAAGTGATTAAAGACAGAGTCTGTAAAAATAGAAAGGAGCAGACCTGATAGAGAAAGTCAGCAGGACCTCCTTTGTATCTTCTCAGGGAGAAAAAAGAATAGATATAAATAATACATGTGTTTGTGAAAAAGTGATGTTTACAATGTGACTCTGTTGTAGAGGGCCTTGGCAGAAAGTTGTTTATTGAATATCAATCATAAGAAATTAGAAAGTGATAATTTTTGGCTAGATGAGTAAGCAGAACTCAGTTTTTGCCATTTTTGACATTTTTCATTTCTGATTTCTGTTTGATGGCCAAGAGGTTTTTGTTCATTTGTTTTTTAAGATAATAAAAATTGTTTCTGCCTAAAATTAGGTGAGGAAATTAAATATATATATATGGGTGATCAGCTGACCGGACAAACAGGTAAATTAAAGAGATAAAAACTAGAACAAAAAAGGAATATGATAAGTTTGTTTATTCTTTCATTCTCCCACTTACCAAATAAACATTTATTAAACCTGTGCAAGTGTTTGTAAATATAAAGATAGAAGCCTCAAAGAGCTTACAGCCTACAAGTAAACAACTAAAGTGGCCAATTTCCATGTACTGTGGCAATTTCATTATTAGATATTTGAAGGTACTATTGGAGCCCATATTTATAGCACTTAGCTCAGCCTGGGGATGGGTGACGAGGGTCAGGGGAGACTTCTTGGAGAGCATGACAGCTAAGCTGAATTGTGAGGAATGGGTAGAACTTAGTAATGAAAGTGGAAAATGATATAATTAAAATATTGATGCATAAAATGACATCACTTTTGGGCCACAGCCAGTTCTTTATTATAGCTGAAGCTGAAGTACAGAGAAGTGAATTATAAAAGCTGAGGTCACTGTGGAGGAGTTGGGGAGTGAGCAGATGAGTAATAATGGAAGGAAGAATCTGGAAAGAAAAATTTGCTTATTACCCTTCTTTCTAGGTATTCAATGAATATTTACTGAGCGAATAGCATATGTAAGGCTCAGTGCTAGGTCCTATGGCTGGGGCATAATAAAGATGACCAGAACAAGTTACAGGAAGAAGCCAGCTTGAAGGGGCTCCCACTAGTTAAATTAGAACCAATCTGAACATCAAAGTAAAAAACAATAGCAACAGATTATAGTCTACTCACTAAAATAGGAAACCATGGCTTTATACAAATATAAATTAATAAGTAAAATTTTGATTAAAATAGGATATATATAGTTTCAAAGTGCCTCCCCACATAATACTTATTAATTATAAAAGGAAAAAAGTTAACATTAAAGTGGAGAAGACTGGCAGACATTAAAAAAATATTATAAAATATAATAATCAAAATGAACATCATAGGTCGGGGAAAAATCAAATCATGAGCCACATGATAGGAGGAAATGAACACAATATCATTTCTGTGATATTCCTGCCAAATATTTATAACTGAATTCAATTATGCGGAAATATTAGACATATCCATGGCTCTAATCTTTAGAACTGTCAAGGTCATAAAGTCAAAGAAAGGCTGAAGAACTGTTCTACACCAAAAAATACCAAAGAGACATAAGTTATAAAAGTTCAGAAGTACAGTTAAACTGTTTCCACCTACATTCAAATTAAATGCAACATGTGATTCTGAATCAGAATACTTTGGCCATAAAGGACATTATTGGGATAATTGGTGAAACCTCACTGGGATCTAAGTATGAAGATTGTAATGTGGTTATATAGCAGACTGTATTTATTTGTGGTAAATATACACTAAAATGTTTGGAGACAACAGAGCATCAGGTGAGCAACATATTTTTAAATGGTTCATAACAAAAACATTCTCTGTTATCTATTTTCTATAAATTTATGATTGTTTCAAAATAAAACAAAATGTGGAATCCTTAAATCTTAAAAGTAAATAAATAAAATGTCATTGTCTGTGATGTTAGGGCCAGTCCCACTGAGAAATGTGAAAAAAGTAGACTGTATTCCTTGTCTCCTTCCTCCCTGTAGTGGATTGAATAATGTCCCCCCAAAACTCACTGAAGCTTGAATTGTGTTCCCCAAGTTTTATGTATTAGAAACTTGTCCGCCACTGTGACTATTAAGAGGGTGACTTGGGGCTGGCCCGTGGCTCACTTGGGAGAGTGTGGTGCTGATAACACCAAAGGCCATGGGTTTGGATCCCTATATAGGGATGGCCGGTTAGCTCACTGGGTGAGCGTGGTGCTGACAACACCAAGTCAAGGGTTAAGATCCCCTTACTAGTCATCTTTTAAAAAAAAAAAAAGAGGGTGACTTGGCCCCCACTGTGTCTGTTAATAGGAAATCCTATTATGGTAATTGAAAGGTGTGGCCTAGAAAAGGTGATTGGGTTGTAGGACTGTGCCATAGTCAATGGATTAAAAATGGTGGTCATGGCGTTGATTAGAGGGCTTTAAAAGGAGAGTGAATGAGGAGGTTTTTCTCTCTCGGCTTTCTCTGCTTCCACCATCTTCCAATGTGAGACCCCTGGGTCACTGTTGCCATCACCAGATGACTTTGGATTTCCCAGCCTCAGAAACTGTAAGCAATAAATTTTGTTTTCTTTATAAATCACCCAGTTTCAAATATTTGATTATAAGCAACAGGAATGGACTAATACACTCTCCTTTCCACAGTCCCAGGATCTCAGTCCTAGGCTTCCTCTACTTAACAGAACAAAGCCTCTAATCACGTCTGGTAAATTCAGTCACACTGAGATGTAAATTACTACTCATAATTAATATATTATCACTCCCTAGGGGTTTTCCTTTTCCTTATTTTCTTTTTAAGCTGAATGCATTATTTTTGTCTTAAAAACAATTCTAATTTTGGAGATGTAGGCTCCAGGAAGCTGATTAAGGAGAGAGAAGCTGACTGAGGGGACTTCCTAATTACCCTTCAATCATTCATACATTTATAAATATTTGAGTGCCTACTATGTGCCAATATTCTAGGCACTGAGGATACACCAGTGAACAAAACAAATGAGAGACAGAGAGAGAGGTAGACAGAGAGAGTGAATCTCACAGAGCACTAAGCTTACATTCTAGCCGGAGACAAATAATAAACGTATTTTTTTTAAAAAAACGAATGCATGGTAAGTATTTCATATGATGAAAAATGAAGCAAGGAAATAGACTGGAGTTAAAGGGGTGTTCACAGGATTCAATTTTAAATTGGAGTCATCAGAGAAGGTCTCACTAAGAAGGTGATATTTAAGAAAAGAACTGATGGAATGAAAGAGCCAGTCATGCCAGTTTCTGAGTGAAGAGCATCCTAGGCAGAGGGAATAACCAATGCAAAGGCCCTGAGAGAGAAGCTTGCTTGAGATAATCCAGGCACAATACCTAATGAGCACAGTGGGAGATAAGGTCAGTGAGATCAGGGACAGGGCAGATCTCACAGGCCCTTATTATGATTTTAGCTTTTACTCTAAGAGTGGCCATAAATCATTGAAGAGTTTAAACACACTTGTGACATGATTTGACTTTAAAAAGATCATTGTGTCTGGTGTATTGAGAATAGTCTTCATTTGCTTTATAAGTTATCCTTTAACTAGAATTAATAAAAACAAAAAGACTGAGCTCTCCCTCTAGTGTTCTTTTATGGACTTTGTTTACACAGCAGATATTTATTGAGCACCTACTATGTGCCAAGTATATAGTAGGCCCTGTGGACTACTAGGTTCAAGTCCTGGGAGTCAATGGGAAGCAAAAGCAGACATGTTTGCCCTCATAGGGCTTTCAGTCTAGTGGTAGGGGCAAGAAAATGACATCCATGAGGATTTAACATAGTAAGGAAGTGACCTGGAGCTGAAAGCGAAAGGTAAACTTAGAGAATAGAGGAGAGAAGAGTGTTCTAGCATATGCAAGAACCAGCATATGCAAAGCCTCTGTGGCAGGAGAGAGTGAGATGGGGTGAGGGAAAAAGAGAAGACCAGTGTGGCTAGGGCTCAGGGGCTGGAGCTAGGGCCAGATGGGCAGGTAGGGTCCACATACCAGACACTGTGCAGGCTGTTAAAGAGTGCTGGGCTTCTAGGATTAGATTTGTGTTTTGAAAAGATATGTCTGGTTGCAAAGGGTGACTTAATGCCCTGTCCCCACCCCTGACTGAGTTGGGTTCCTTTCATTCCATTTCCTTCTTTGGTCTGCTTTTCTGACTTCACTCACATGCTGCTTGGGTCATTCTTAGCAGGGCTTGTTTCCACTTTTTCTGGTATATATATTTTGGCTCTAAGATGTATATGTGTGTATCATAGTGTGTGAATGTTGCCATTGTATCATTTATTCAATAAATATTAAGTTGTTAAGTGCCAAAAAACTAAAAAGAAAAAAAGAAAAAGAAATGACAAGGAATTTGGGAGATTATTGGAGTGCTACACTTGGGCTTGTTGTCAGAACAAACGATAAAGTATAATATTGCTTAAGTTTTTATTCCTTCACATATATTTCTCTCAGGTACTTTATCATTTCTTTTAACTTTATTGAGGTGTGATTGACAAATATAATGATAGAAATTTAAGGTGTGCATTGATGTATGTATATATTATGAAATGTTTACCACGGTGAAGTTAGTTAACACATCCATTGCCTCACATAGTTACCATTTTCTGGTGTTAAATAACACTCAACCCCAAAACTTGTCAAAAACAATAATGCTCTTTATGATTATAAAAAGATGAAATGATGTGACCTAATAGGAGAGTAGTAGAAAAGCAGCTGATGTTAAACTACTCAACAAAACAGTATTTTATAACATTTTTCTCTGAGAACTAAAACAAAACTTCATTTAAATAATATATTACTGGATCAACACAGTATTTTCCTGAAAAGGCAGAAGATGTAATTCAAATATATAAGTCAGAAGTTTGGAATTTTACATATCCTTTTTCTGTAATGTGTGGGTTTTTCAAAAAAGTTAACTTAAAATGAAAATATTTCTTTTTGTGTTTGTTCTAGTTGTTAAGTATCAGAATTTGGATTCTGACCTTGACGTCATTGCTCCCAAGTTCATACCTTGAACCATTACAATATACTGTCTTATTACATGTTCATGAGACACTATCACATTATTACCAGGACTTAAAACGTGTAAACCGAGAAGTATTCCTTCTCTTTAAAGTTTTAAAACTAGAGATTGCATCATCTTTTTCTGAGTGAATTAGCGATAAGTTGATCCAAAAGCAGCTAGAACAATGACAGTGTTTGCCTCATGTTACGTATATCACAATTACTTATATTACAGATAGAAGGTCAAAGCCCAAGAAAACATTAAATAATTGGATTAAAGACAAAAGGAACTTTGTATCATCTCAGCCTCCTAGATATGATATAGTCTATTTATAGGAACAAAATTTTGTTATCCTATAAAATCATTTAAATAACATTTTTAATAGATAAACGATGAATAGTGCTTATGGTTAATTTTTTTACAAAAGATTTTCTTATATATCTAGATTTATCTTAAACATTTCTGCATAATATAGTCCATGAAATATGGTAATTATATCCTCTCATGCAATCTTCCAAGCAATACATTATGCTATGACAAACTGTGGAATTAATAAAAGAAAATGGAAAACATTCTTGGATATCAAAGAATTTATAATCTAGATGAGGGATTTAGTAGTCCGAGGTAGGAATAAGAGATAGTCCTGTGAGCTGGAGTAGACCTAGAAGCCTTAGCCTGGCTTGCAGGAAAAGGGCAAGCCCCATGAGGCAAGGGGAAAGAAGCAAAAATGTAAGGGACAGTGATTGGGCCAGGTTAACCAATGGTGACTGTTCAGTGTGTGATTCTCTAGGGGTATCGTGTGGCCCTCTGATCAAAGAACCTCCTACCTCACCCTCTTTCTTTTTCATCCATTTTATTTGTGATTATATCGTAACTGGGAAAGTCTGTCATTTTACAGTAACATACTGTTCTTGTTTTGGCCCATGACACTTACAGTATACTCTTTTATTCTGATGGAATATAAATATACATAGACATTAAAAATGATATTTTCTAGGCATATGAAACTACCACAGAAGGAATATCTGAACAACAAATTTAGAATACAGTTTTCTTTAGATGAGCACCAATTTTTGAATCCCCAGGGGGCACTGAAGTTTATGATATAGAATTATTTTGTCACATTGGTGTTTACTGTCACCCCACATAGGAACCAAGCATTGGGATACTCTGTAGGCTGGCCCATACATTTCTGGAGTGGAGGCTTCAGTACTAAGCAACGAACAATAATTCAAACGACATCAATGATACTTTTACATATACAGGCATATCTTCTAGTTTAGTGGAGAATATAGTAAAGTCTCCTTTGTGAATAAAACTCCCAGAGATTCTCTATGGTATAGACTTAACGGTAAACTAAAAATAAATTTTACTTTAAGGGATTTTTGGCCTTCTACCTCCATCTTTGTTGGACTGGGATTTACTTTGTTTCATTCAACTAAATTTATTGACTACGTTGTGGGTGTGGAGTATTCAGAAGTGGCATGATAGTCATTGGCTCTGCCCACATGGAAAATTTATAGTCTAGTTAGGAATATGGTCACTAAACAAATGGTTACATAAATATGTATATATTACAGCTATGTTTAGTGTTTTAAAGGAGTCTGATAATTGTGCAAAAGCTTATAACTGGAGGCTCTCACTTAATTGAGGTGGAGGGATTCTTGAAAGACTCTCATTTATTCCAAAATCTGAAGTATAGAAACCATCCATGTGTAGAAGCCCTAAATCTGGGGAGAACATAGCGTATTCTAGGAATTCAAAGAAGTCCAGTTTGGTTCTAGCTTAGAGTGCAAAGAGGTAAGTAGCCTACAATGCACCTGAAGAGACTGTTTAGACCAGAGTACAAAAGCCACATTAACTAGTTTGTATTTACTCCAAGTACAATAGGAGCTCCATGGAAAAGTTTATTTAAAAAAAAAATTGTATTAATTTTTTCCTTAATTTTACCTATACAATGTAAACAAGTGGAAAATTTACCAATTTCTCCCTAACTCCCCATTCTCCCTTTCCCACTTCTGGTGGCCTCAGTTCCATTCTCTCCTTTTGAAAGTTGAGCAAATTATTGTACTCATTTCTTTCTTTTCTTTCTTCCTTCCTACCTTCCTTCCTTCCTTCCTTCCTTCCTTTTTTTTTTTTCAGCTCCCACTTTTGAGTGAGGACATGCAGCATTTTTCTTTATGTGCCAACCTTATTTCACTTAACGTAATTTTCTCTAAGTTCATTGGTGTTGCTGCAAATGCCAGAATTTCATTCCTTTTTATGGCAGAGTAGTATTTCATTGTATATGTTTTATGGCAGAGTAGTATTCCATTGTTACACACACACGTGCACATATATATAAAGCACATTTTCCTTATCCACTCATCTGTTGATGGACATTTAGGTTGATTCCAACTCTTAGCTATTGTATATATAGCTGCAGTAAACGTGGGAGTGCAGGTATCCCTTTGACATGATGATTTCCATTCCTTTGCATATACACCCAGCAGCAAAATTGCTGGATTGTATGGCACTTCTATCTGTAATTGTTTGTGGAACCTCCATAGTGTTTTCCATAACAACTGCATTAATTTACAGTCCCATCCACAGTATAAGAGGGTTCTTCTTTCTCTGCATCCTTGTCAGCATTTATTATTCTCTGTTTTTCTTTTTATTTATTTATTTTTTTAAAGATGACCGGTAAGGGGATCTTAACCATTGACTTGGTGTTGTCAGCACCAAGCTCACCCAGTGAGCTAACCGGCCATCCCTATATGGGATCCGAACCCATGGCCTTGGTGTTATCAGCACCACACTCTCCCGAGTGAGCCACGGGCCGGCCCCATTATTCTCTGTTTTTCTTGATAATGGTCAGTTTAACTGGCATGAGATGATATATCAATATGGTTTTGGTTTGCATTTTCCTGATGCTTAGTGATGTTGAGCATTTTTTCACGTCTGTTGGCCATTTGTATGTCTTCCTTTGAGAAATGCCTATTCAGCTCCTTTTCCCATTTTTTAATCTGGTTATTTGTTTTTTCACTGTTAAGTTGTCTGACTTCCTTGTATATTCTGAATATTAATCCCTTGTCGGATGCATAGTTTGTGAATATTTTCTCAGCTCCATGGAAAAGTTTAAATAGGGGATTGATGTGATCAAATTTGTATTTTAAGAGCACTGTTACTACTATGTGGAAAATTGGTAGGGGGAGAGTAAAGTAATTCTGAAGAGAGATTGTAGACCCTGGGCTTGGATGGGTGACAGTGGAAGGTTTCAAAATATATTTTGGAAGGAGAGCTGGCAGAACCTGCTGATAATTTGGATGTGGGCATGAGTAGATAAGTAGCTTATCTACTACAGATAAATTCTTGATAGAAATGACATATTTTGGAATAGATACAGAAACTGATTAAAACAGCAAAGCCTGTTTTACTTTATTCATTATTTAAATGTTCTTCTTGAGCTATTGGTTTAAATATTAGGTACATATAAATCGCTTTTACTCTCAAAAGCAGGAGATAGAAATAGCAAAAATTCATTCAATCCTGAGTTTAAAATAGGTTACTTAGGCACCTATCAGCTTTTAGTAAATTTGGATCCCTTTGATCTTCGATGAAAAAGTTCTTGAGTATGTCTGTTTTGTTTTGTTCTTAAAGTCGTGGCTTGGCAATAATGCTTCTTCAATGCAATTCAGCTTCTTCAATGTTAATTTTAAATTTATAGGATTTTTTGAACTGAAGTTTTGTAAAAACAAAAATGCTATATTTCACCCTGGTGTAACCAGCAGATGTTGCTTTCTTGTTAGTTCTGCTTTGGAGATTCAGAAGTGGGTGGAATTAGTTGATTAGAATCCAAAAACAGATGGATTATCAAAACACATTCTTTCAAACCTTACAGGATTGAAATGCAACTAATATATTTTTTTCCAAACCTGTAAGTCTGTGAATATGTTTTTATTACTTTATTATCTCCTATAAATGTGATCCAAGCCATTAAAGGTTACATTTAGAAACTATTTGGGATTGTTCCCAGTTTGGGCCTTTTAGCCTTCCTATTCACATAATTTACTGCAAGGAATTGTAACATTTACTGAGATGTCACACTTAATACTGCACAGAATGCAAATGAAATGCTGGTTGAATCATTAATACCAATCTCTCTAGTCTCAGAGTTGCAGAAATGATCAGAATAGAAATGTACCTTTTCTTCACTATTATTTTAGTTTTAATATAACTATGTATGTAGGCTTTCACTGAGAAGTTATCTTTTACCACTGTTAACCTCACTTCAAAAGACTTCTAGTTTCCTTACATATTGCAGTAGTAGTAAGTAAACTTGGCCCAGAGCATTTCTTTTCATCTCTCTGATTTATTCATTCACTCAGACAACCAACCCACCAGCCAATCCACCAGCCACTAACCAACCAAACATTTACAAACCTTCGAAGTTCCTGGTATTCTTAGTTACTGGCAGTGAAAAGATGAACAACACACTTTCCCTGAGCAAGAGGAATTTATGTCCTAATAGAAGGAAAGATTGTGTGGTCAATAATTGCAGTAAAGTCTTAAAATTGCCATGATATACATATGTATTAAATGGAAAAAAAAATTCTGATCAGATAAGATTGAGAGGTACCAAATTAAATGAAGTTAAGCATATTTCTCTATTGTAGGATTCTAGAACATTTCCAATGCTGACATGCTTTGTGAATCTCCAAAGAGGGCATTTGGTATGAAGTATTTTCCAATTTTGTTGCCAAATTTAGAGATGACACCAGGATAAGAAGAAATTGCTAACCATAATTCTTGGTAAGCTGCCTGTAGAGACCTTGAAGAGAACAGAAGGAACTTTGAAATATAGCTTTTACTTTTGAAGGGAAGAGAGAAAGATAAACAGGGCTACATAAATCTATATTTCTAAATTTTATCTTTATTTCCAGTTTATTCATCCCAACACCCTGTCTTCCCCCTTGCAACAGATCATTGCACTGATTTGGAGGCTTCTATGCTTTCCTGCTTTTGAACTTCTCATCAATAATAGAAAGTAACTCTTTGTCCTGTTATTGAAACATATTCATCCTGATACACTAAAACTCACAAATACTTGCATTTTTAGGCCTATTCTCTAATTATAGAGTGAAAGGATTGACTATAGTTAAAATAATTCAAAAAATAGTTTTTTCTTTTGTTTGTTTCTTTTCTGTTTTTCCCCTTTTGCTGCTGTGATCATGGAAGTATAGTTAATTTTGATCTCCTTCCCCCTTGAGTTTACCCTGAGACTGATCCTAGAGCAGGGATTATTATGCTGGTATGTTCAGACCCCTCAGGATTTTAGGAATAGAATTGAGGGGTCGATGGATTTGGGTGAAAAAATAAAATCACATTTTCATTAAAAGCTGCCTGAAGATTAAAATTCCAATGAATAAAAAGCAACAAACGACTATAGTAGCTGTACCTTCACTTTGCAACCAATAGAAATTGCAGACATTTTCATATTGCATTACAGTAATTATAGATGCCTTAAAATATCACTTACAGTCATTGCTACTTTAAAATTGTATGAGTTATTAGACCAGCTGCTTGATCTTAATAAATATGTACATTTTATTATCATATCACAATATAAAATATTTTGATTATTTTATTTCAAAACAATTAGGTTCTTTTGAAGTCCTGTATATTTTATGCATTTAAAAACATTGCTCTGGGGGCCGGCCCGGTGGCGCACTGGATAAGTGCGCCGCTTGGGAAGCGCAGCGGTGCTCCCGCCCGAGGGTTCGGATCCCACATACAGACCGGTTCCCGCTCACTGGCTGAGCGAGGCACGGGAGCGACACCGAGGGTTGCAATCCCGTTGCCGGTCCCCAGTCCGGTGGTGGCGCACTGGAGAGTGCGCCGCTTGGGAGTGCGGTGGCGCTCCCGCCGAGGGTTCGGATCCCATGTGGAGACCGGTTCCCGCTCACTGGCTGAGCATGGTGCGGGTGCGACACAAAGGGTTGCTATCCCGTTGCCAGTCCCTGGTACAGGCGTGACACTGAGGGTTGCGATCCCGTTACCGGTCAGTAAAAAAGACAAAAAGGAAAACAAACAAACAAACAAAAAAAACCCCATATCCTTTAGCTGTCATCTTCTTGACTCCCACCCCACCCTCAGCCCTAGGCAACCACTAATCTACCTTCTATCTCTAGATTTCCCTATTCTGGACATTTCATATGAATGGCATCATAATGTTATCTTTTATGACTTGCTTCTTTCATGTAAAATAATGTTTTTAAGATTTATTCATGTCATAGCATTCATTCAATACTTTATTCTTTTTCATGGCTGAATAATACTTCATTGTATGGATATACCACATTTTGTTTATCCATTCATCAAATGATAGACATTTGGATTATTTCCACCTTTTGGCTATTATGAATAATACTGCTATAAACATTGTGTACAAGTTTTTGTGGGATCATATGTTCTAAATTCTCTTGGTTATATTCTTAGGAATAGTATTGCTGGGTCATATGGTAACTCCATATTTAATCATTTGAAGAACTGCCAGATTGTTTTCCAAAGTGGCTGCACCATTTTCCATTACTACTCACCATATTTGAGGTTTCCAATTTTCCCACATCCTTATCAGTATTTATTATCTGACTTTCTTTATTGTAGCCATCCCAGTGGGTATGAAGTGATATCTCATTGTGGTTTTGATTTTCATTTCCCTGTTGGCTAATGATGTTAAGTATCTTTTCATGTGCTTATTGGCCATTTGTACATCTTCCTTGGAGAAACATCTATTTAATTCCTTTGCCCATTTATTAATTGGGTCATTTGTCTTTTTGTTTTTGATTTGTGAGATTCCATTATATGTTCTAAATACAAGTTCCTTATCAAATATATGATTTGAAAATATTTTCTCCTGTGGGTTGTTTTCTAATTTTTTTGGTGGTGTCCTTTGAAGCACAAACGATTTTTAATTTTGTTGAAGTCTGATTTATTTTGTTGCTTGTGCTTTTGGTTTCATATCTAAGAATCCCTTGGAAATTCAGGGTTTTGAAGGTTTTCCTCCTCTGTTGTCTTCTAAGAAGAGTTTTTATAGTTTTAGTTTTTACTTTTAGGTCTTAGATACATTTTGAGTTAAGTTTTGTAAATAGTGTGAGGTGAAGATTGAAAACTTCATTCTTTTCTTTCGTGTGGCTGTCCAGTTGTCCTAACTTCATTTATTGAAAAGAATATTCTTTTCCCCATTGGGATGGCCTTGTCACCTTTGTCAAAAATAAGTTGACAATAGATATATAGGTTTATTTCTGTGCTCTCAATTCTATTTTATTGTTCTATATGTCTGTCCTTGTGCCAGATATACATTTGATTTTGCATCATTTTATTGTTTTTGGTTTTTGTTTTGAGAATGTTGACATCCAAGAAATTATATGAGTGTGTACATACACATATGTAAATATATATATATTATAGTTTTTAAATAATGTACAATTTTTTAGTCATGGTGATAGAGCTAACTAGACTCAGAAACAATGATTCATCCAGAATTACACACTTAAATATGAATATGAATATGAACTCCAGGTATTACATAAACCTAGAATTTTTCTAAATATTAACCATAGTTTTTATTTTGAGAAGTAATATACCTTTCCAAAATTCTTTTTTAATTTATAAAGCAAATATATAACACCTCATTTGATCCTACAATAATTTGGTGAGATATAGATACTGCTATTTATTGATATTACTGTTGCACCATTTTATTTATGAGAAAACTGAAGCATGCAGTGATCTATCCAGGTCAGTCACTCAGCCTAAGAAAAGTCTGCACAGATCTTCTGTCCCCTTTTTGTACTCTGACCACTCCACCAGGCTGCCTCTGTATGATTAGATTAGGACTCATCATTTTATTATATCGAAATCTCTTTATATGCAAGAGGGCTACATCCTGAGACCTTGAATCTTCAGTTTTCACACCACTCTAGCAAATAACTTGCTCTATACAGATGTGTTCAGTCACCAGTAGAGAATGACAGAGCCACATGTTAAATGAATGACTGAGCAGCTTGGTAGGATACACACACTTGCTAAGTGATTTGCTCTCACTCACCAGCCTCTGCAACATTACAAATTATTGCATATCACATGCCTTTAGAGTTTTTCTTAAATAGTTGAAACTGCAAATCTTAAATCTCTGAATTCCAAGGCCTTATTAATTATGAAAGTATCCTTACCATTTTGCAAACTGTGGTTTCTTTTTAAAAATTATTCTCAATGACTGGTTTCATGTATTCAACCATGTACCAAGTATTTTTTCTGTGAGGCAGTGCTAGGCCATGGGGATACTGCAGTGGGGGGAAAAAACAGATAAATATCCCTTATCTCATAGAGTTTTTGTTCTAATGGGGAGACAGATAAACAAATAAGTAAAATAAGTGCTGTGGAGCATAAGGAAACAATAAGGAAGATGGGGAGTGCTTTGAGAAAGAAGCCTGTCTGAAGACTGACAGTGAACCTGGCCATAAGGAGTGCTGCGGCTACAAGGTCAAAAGAAATGGTGGTGCTTTAAATGAACACTGTTCTCTGATCGGCAAAAGACAAGTTAAGAATAGCATGGAGAATGGAATATAGTTGTAAGAACTCTTAAAGTTAAGATTCTTATAGCAAATTTAGCTTTTTCAAGCCTTTGAGTAATGTCAACAACAAAACATCATCTATATATCATCTATTATTTATTTGCAGAAATCCAAATTGGTACTTGGTTATCTCGTTTATTTGTGTTTAGTAGTATTTTTGCTTGTATGTCTCATTCTTAAAGAGATCAACCTGCTCCCCACCCTATTTACAGTTGCAACACCCTGACATTATCACTTGCTTATCCTACGGTATTTTGTTTTACTTTTTTTCTATAACAAGTATTAGCTTCTAAACGTACTATGAAACTTAACTTGTTGAACACATTTATTTTTTGTTTCCTCCCTCTGACATGTAAACTTTAGAAAGGAAAGGATTTTTGGTTTTTATATATTCAGATGCATGTCTGGTACATGTATATATTTTTTTGAAAGAATGAATGTTAGTTCAGGGAAGGATATGAATTAAATTTCCATTTTGTATTGCTTAAATATATATCCCGTGAAGTGTTTTATTGTGACTGCTATAATTCAGTCACTGACCCAGAAACTTTATCCCCTTTTGTCTAATCTTCATTTCCCTACAAGGTAGTTTTTCTGGTGCCCATCTTACAGATGAAGAAACTGAGGCTCAAAGAGGTTTATTTTTTAAAAATTATCTTTTTAATTTTAACAAAGGTCATATTCTTACTAAGAAGTGAAGCCAGGATTTGAACTCTGTTCTTCCTGGTTTCACCCCGAATTTTTAATGATTCAAAATCTCAAGAATATAATTTTTCCAAATTATAATTGCATTTCATGCAAGACGTGTTTTGAATGTTCTCAAAGCACTTAATATAATTTTCCTGGTAGATTAATCTCTTATCTCTCCAGGATGGTTTCTGTCTGTGATAACAGTACCAATAGACACTTTATAGATGACAAGTGGTGTCATTCTGGATGCCAACCTCAAAGTGTTAGTTATGTGACAGCCCAATTCACTTCAATAACCATCATGTCACCCATGGAATTTTAACTCATTGAAGACACTTGCCTATGTATCCTTTTGGATTTGGCACTTTTCTGATTCTACTCCTAGTATTTTGAATTTGGCTTTGTGGAATTTTAACTCATTGAAGACACTTGCCTATGTATCCTTTTGGATTTGGCACTTTTCTGACTCTACTCCTAGTATTTTGAATTTGGCTTTGGCTGTGAAAGGACGACAGGACCCGAGCTGACAGTTCACTGGAGAAGTTCCGCTTTATTCGGGGGAGAAGCATACATTTATAGAGAGCCAGGTTCTGGGAGAGGGTGGTTAGTACACGGGGTGATAGTTGATTGGCCGGGGGTGGGTAATGATTTCTGATAGGCTGCACCTTGGTGCCAGCGAGATTGTTAGGACCCGGAAGAGAAAAGCACCATGTTTTAG
>NW_007728262.1:230164-238271 GCF_000696425.1 Galeopterus variegatus | reverse complement strand
TCGGGGGAGAAGCATACATTTATATAGAGCCAGGTTCCGGGAGAGGGTGGTTAGTACATGGGGCGGTAGTTGATTGGCCGGGGCGGGTAATGATTTCTGATAGGCTGCACCTTGGTGCCAGCGAGATTGTTAGGACCCGGAAGAGAAAAGCGCCATGTTTTAGGGAGTGCCTCCTTTGGGGCCTTCTATGGGGCCTTACAGGCTGCTCCTCTGGCCTTAGCACCTTCTATTATGACTAAGGACTATCAAAAGACAAAACTGCAACAAATCTAGTTTCAAGATCTTAATTGGCTTTTATGTGCAATTCCAGAATCAGTCAACACCTCATTCTATAAAATAGGAGTGTTCCAATCAGCTGAGCAGAAGAGGTTGGTTTTATAGACAGAAAAAGGGTGAGGAAAGCAGGAACAACAACCAAAAAAACCAGATTTGTTGTTCCAAAGTTACTTTCATTGTAAGGTTAAAACAAAGGAGACTTCCTTATCATGCCAACTAAAACTAGCTTGTTTGGGTATTTGGCTGTTATCTCTCACTCTCCTGATTTCTGGGCAGGTCAGATAAACAATCTAGTTTCAGCTTGGTGATGTGCAACTGCAGGATTAGGGCCACAGACTCTTCAAATCCATTGTACAGGCTGGGTCGCCAGACCCCTCCCATGCCAGGCTGGGTCACCAGACCCCTCACACACAAGTCCATGCTAGGTAATTGGGAAAGATCCTGGGAGCCATTGGCAGATGACACAAGCTCAGTCCTCAGCAGCAGCAGCAGCAGCAGTGGTGGCGATGGCTTACAGCAGATCCAGCAGCAGCAGTGGTGGCGATGGCTTACAGCAGATCCAGCAGCAGCAGTGGTGGCGGCCTCCCTGTGGCCCTCCCGAGGGCATCCCAGAGGTGGGGGTCCTATGGATCAGAGCCACTCATCTTTTTTAATTAAGTCCATTACCCAGGATACCCGGGTGTGCATACACAATTACATTAGACTATAGCCAAGGAACACCTGGGTGCACGTGCATATTTACATCAAGTGCTTGGCAAGATTCTGAACATTTGAGAGGCCCTGACCATTTTCCCATATTTTCCCTACAGGAACTTTAGCATGAGTGACTCCATTTTGGTTGGTCTGTTGGGCCTCGTGTAGGAACTTAGTCCACACCAGTGGCCTCCTATAAATTTTATGTAACAGGACTGTGTCCCCCTCTCCCACTCCCACCCTCTTTTGTCTTGCCTTTCATTCCATGGATGCCCCCTTGAAAGGACGACAGGACCCGAGCTGACAGTTCACCGGAGAAGTTCCACTTTATTCGGAGGAGAAGCATACATTTATATAGAGCCGTTCAGAAAAATGACAAAAGATTTAAATTTCGTTAAATGCTTCATTTTTCTGCAATATGCAAACAGCACTAAGAAGTGAACAGAGTTTTACGTCAGTCTGTGTGAATGACTGGAGGTGTTTGAAGTCTTTTTTTCTTTTTTTCTGATTTCTCCATCTGATCAGTAAGAATGGACTTTAGCTTATCCATTGTAAAAGATACCAAACTGGATGAGATTATACGTGAACAATTTCTATTCTGGCTTCACTAGATTCAGGCTTAAAAGCAAAAACCTTTATAATACACTTCTAGTCATCTGAGTAATCCAGTCTTTTTCTAACTTTTGTTCTTATTTGGGACATCTAGCTTTGAGGAGCACATGAGATTTTCCCAGTAAACTCTTAAATCCTATGGGTATCACATTTTAAGCTCAAGAATTATGCATATACTTAGTGTAAACTCCTTTTTTGACGGAACTCAAAAGTGGGGCAATAAGGGGTTAATCAGCAAACAATGAATCTGAATCCTCAGGCTTTAATGGCAACCAAGAAACCCATGCTACTTATTGTAGAGGGAGAGTGCATTCTTGGCCCCCTTTGACTCCCCAAATAGTGAATGTATTAAAGGTAATCCTGGGAAATTATGCTTCGTTCAAACCTTGATTGGCAATATTAGATTGGTTGGTTTTGATAGAAATGGTTCACTTGCTTTCTTCCTGTGAAATGTAAGTATCATATGTTATTTGGTATGATTCAACCTGGTCTATACCTTTTTTATATTGCCTCTCTTCCCAGGCTCCCATATCTCTACTTCAATCCAATTCCTCACAGGTGAAATCAGGCAAGCTAAAATAAAGAAGACATCTCTATTCTGCAAGTAGTGAAATGAAATATTTAAAATGTATATTTTTATTGTTTTCTTCCCAATTACTGAAGTAGTTGATGTTTATTACCTCCACCCCACCCCACTCCAACCCAAGACTAAGGAAAATTATGGGAAAGAACCAAGACCCAATAAAACAAAAAAAGTGAAATGAAATATTTAAAATGTATATTTTTATTGTTTTCTTCCCAATTACTGAAGTAGTTCATGTTTATTACCTCCACCCCACCCCACTCCAACCCAAGACTAAGGAAAATTATGGGAAAGAACCAAGACCCAATAAAACAAAAATTTTAAAACTACTGTTGTTTGTCTACTTCCCAGAAATAAACATTATAAACAGTTCAGCCTCAAACTGTTGTCTTTTGTTATGCATATTATAAAAATAAAATTAAGATCATACAATAATTATTATTTTGTAGTATCCTCATTTAATTAAAAAATTTATAATATTCTTTAATAATATTAAATATCTTCCATAACATAGTTATTAACAGCTGCATGGTGTTCCAGCATATGGATTAGTTAATCATTTTCCTACTATTGACTTTTTTCTGATTTTTATGTACAAGGACATTGCAGAGACCCAACATAAATGTTCCCATAAGTTTTTTATTATTACCTTAGAATCAATTTCTAGAGGTGAAATTTCTAGGTCAAAGGATAAAAGATGTTCATTTATAATTTGTTTTGTCTTGCCCTTTCTAAAACTACAGTAGTAGTTTATTTATAGACTTTGATTTAAATGATTTCTTGGTTTTCTTTGAAAAATGTTTACTCTGAATAGCAACTTATGTTGGTTCCTGCAGTGCATTAATATACAAAATAGTTACATAGGATTTGGAAAGCTAATTAACCTGAGGAGATCATAAATTGTAGGCATTGCAATGAGCAGCATTTATCAACTTGACTTACCAGCCTACACTGAATAGTTCTGTTACAGTCTTGTCACATTTGAGACATTAGTTTGTACAAACAGTACATAAAGCAATTCACACATGAATTTTAATTGAATATGAATGGCTGTTTGCCAAAAGAAGCATTTGTCTTTTACATTTTTTTCCTTATGCAGAGAATTTTATCTGGTAAACATACTATACTCTGAGTCAAGACAACAAAAAAGAATTTAAGAAAAGGAAAGCTAGTTTACTGTTTCTGTTTCTACTAGTCTAAGGATTCCTTGGACTAACAAATCTTGACAGCATGTTAATCTGTAGTATTTTAAAAATCGTTTCTTATCATGATTTAAAGAAAGGCAGAATCTAATATAAAAACAATTTTATTTTAAAAATAGCTGGATTACATGAGCCTATGTACTACAGCACTAATTTAAAATTGGGACTTGCTTTGATACAGCTTATTAAATAAAGTCAAGAATTATACAAATATTTTATGAGTTTAAATAGCTTTATAAAAGTAAATAATTATTCTACAAATTGAGATATTCAGTGCATAAAATGGTGATTTTGTGATTTTTAAGCATTCATTGTTTGAGTGCCTGTAACAAAGGGGGTGCCTGTAATTACATGTCCCTATAATCATTAAAATATCTGTTAATATATATAATTATATTATAGGTTAACTCTATATTGTTTTTAAAAAGCTTACAGCATAGACATTAATGTGTTCATTTATTTTAAACTTTCTTTTTTTAGTAAGAATTTAACGCAGTTTATAAAATTTATATAATAAGATAAATAAATGCTAGTGAGTGAGGAAATCAGGACAGAGAACAAATGAGATGCCAAATGATAAAATACATGCCATGACATCCTGTACTTTTGTTACAGGGGACCACAGTATGACCCAGCTTTCAAACTTCCACACAATCAAATATGGCTGACAGTGTCCATGACATAAACAAATGAGTTGCCCACAAAAAGATCAGCTTTTCATGATACCTAACAGAAAATTGCTTCAGGAATCTCAAAAGAAGACACGTAATCTAGCACTCCACTGTCCTCTACAGCCAGTTTCTTAGGCTATTCTTTATAAGAAGCTGATGGTATGGTATCACCACATTGTATAACAATTATATGAGAAGTCAAAATGATCTGATCCCACAGCTGATGTCTTATAGGAACAGAGTTCTGAAAGAAATTATGTGTTTGTTGTATTTCCTTTAAGCAATCCAGATTCTTCTTTAAGTGAAGGTTTTGGTAAGTATTGAGTGACAATAAATGCAAGGTTAAATTCTCTGGAAAATAGCTGGAATGTGGTTATTGTGTGTCCCCATGCAAGTGCAGTGCGGTGTGTTTCACCTCTTAGCCAAGCTAGGTGTGCTTCTTCTGGAGATTAAGGAGAATGGCATGGACATTTAGTTGAATGTATGAAAATCCTTAATGAGGTGGGCCCAGAGAGTACCCACAGGCAAGATCTGGATTCATTTCCAATAATTTGCTGCATAAAAGTGATTGAACAATCAGGTTTCCAAAGCTCTATAGCATAGATTATGACTGTATAGTTTTAGCCTGAAGTTAAAACAAAACAAAACACAGTTGTGATCAGATGTTTACCCCCTGCCATAAAATAAAATACACACTTTTCAAACAAAGCAAGACAAAAACCTTCAGTAAAACACCCATAGATCATTTGTTCTTGAACCTTCTTTTCTGATGTACTCTCCATGATGAACTTGTTACAAAATGTACCTTTAGGTATTTGAATGAATTAAGTTGCTATATAGGATGTAGAATCAATAAAAACTCTTAAGTAAGAAATATACTGCACTTATCCAAATCCTGAGAGCAATAGAATATTCACATCCTTAATCTGTGGGTTCCTGTGATCCAAAGGAAAGCTGCAAAATGGTGTCTAGAGCCTGGGGTCCTACCTGTGCCACCATTTTGTTGAAGTACCATCTAAAAGCAATAGTTAGAGAAGGGATCACAACTCTTCCCTTATGTACTAGAAATATTCTAAGTTTATTGAGATTCCTCAGTGTACATTCTGGCTTGTGTCCTGTATTGCCCACAGTTCATCTTTACAATTTACAATTCAGTCTGGTGAATTTTTTACTTTTTATATGTTTTTAGAAATATGTATATTTTGTATCATGGTGTATAGTTTTTGAATACTTAAAATTGAAATGCTAAGAGAAAGTTTAGTACAATGCAAACATCATATATTAAATGCCTCCTTGTATGAGATATACTGAATTCTACAAGAGATACCAACATGAATAAGACACAATCCCCATTTCCAGTAAATTTATTAATTCTAGGAAGGTACATTCACAGTTAAATTTTTGAATGTTCAATAAATATCAATTGAACACCTATTATGTATATTATATATGTCATATGTATATATATCTATATATGTATATATGTCACTGTTCTTGGCATTCAGGATACACAGCAGGCTAACGAGACATATATGACGTGTACTGTTACGGAGAGACAGACAACATAAAATTTCAGTTACAGTGTAAGTCACTGTGCTAAATACCCTTTGTAGCACAGATTAATTAACTGTAGCAGGGAATTGAGAAACACTTCATGGAGGTAACACTTTCTGGAGACTTAGAGTTTCACTGATCAGAAAAGAGGAGGAAAAATATGCTAGGAGAAGGAGTAGCATGAACAAATTGTGGTGAAATGTAAATGTATTGATAAGCCTCTCTACCCCATTGTGTTTGACAGGGATCTTGAGTATCACAGAAAATATATGGGACTCAATGCAAGTTGTGTAAAGAGGTGTACTATTACAGCATCCTCTTTTTTGTCGTGAGCAAAAATTTTTGTTCCTCTTTCATCAGCCTTTTTCACTTCTAAATATTTTATAAAGCATAAATCATATAGAAATATATGAAGGGATGTGACTAAAAATGTACCTAGGGCAAGATTGAGAAGTTTCTTGAATTACCAGGTATTATAAGTTTGGACTTATTTTATAAGCAGTGGGGAGCCATCAGAGGCATTTGAGTCAGGGAGAAATTGTATCTTGCTGAATCCCACTGCATCTTGCTGAGCTAAGGGAGTAGCTATGAGAATGGAAAGAAGTTCACAGAACCAGGAAGATGCTATGAAACCTGCCATGGGTACCTTAGGGTTCCCTCCTTTGTTCTCCCATAGCATTTTGCATATATTTCTAGGAGAGCTCTTGTCATACTGTGAGGGCTTTTACAGTGGTGTGTTGGAGTCATCTTGCACCAGCTTGCAAGATGAAGTTAGAATCACTTGCTAACTCCACATTCCCATGGTGGGAGTATTTACACCATGAAAATGGGCAAACAATACAAATCAGTTTTTTATTGTTGTTTATTTTTTAAAAGCTGATTGTTAAACAATTACCAGCACATCACTGGCTATTTATTTACCTGTCTGACTTCTTGTAAGGCCATGACCTTTTAGAATAAAAATAACATCTTATTAATCTTTATTTCCTTATCTCTAGCATCAGTATCTCATATATTATAGGTATTAATAAATACTTGTTGAATAAATGAAGGGATAGATTAACAAATAAGATCAACGAATTAGGTAGTGACCAATTGGTAGTGGGTAATGAATGAAATAGAAATAGCCCTATATTATCTAGCCTAAACATTTGGCAAGATAGTGGTGCCACTAGGAACCAAAGAAGAAATATGGAATTAGTGGAGAGGAGGGACAGGAGGAGGGATAGATAATTGTTTTGACTTGGGAAATGTTGTGTTTGAGGTGCTAGCAGAAGAGCAGGGTTGGAGATGTTCAGGATTCATTCCAATTACTAACAAATGACAGTTTTGAAATTACTCTTCCTGTGGTTTTCTAAAATACTCAACTATACAGACTAGTTGAAGTTCCAGATTATCACTGATTTTTATAAAGGGTTTCTTCATTCTAGTAGTATAAGAGAAAATTAAATTTTTATAATGCCTTTTCCCTTTGGCAGGGAAAACTAGAGATCAGATAGTATAGAAGAGAATGACTGAGGAAATGGAATAGTTTTTAAAAAAATTTTAAATTTGTTGTCTCAAGATCATAGTCACAGCAATTCTGTTAGGAAGATAAAGTGAATTTTGGAGAAGAATAAAGTTACCTCCTGAAGAAAAGTTTTTCTTTTTAAAAAAGCTATTATAGTTAAAGACCATGAGAAAATATGTCTTCTACAGTAAAGACTTGGGAAAGAAAACAAGGTACTTCCTGAATGCAACTAATTTAATCTAAATTATCTAAGTAATGGGGTATTCAGATTTATTAAGTGTTCTCATTAATAGAATAATTCAGTATATTCTGTACACAAATGAGTGTTTTTTAAAAAAATATTTATATAACCAAAAAACTATGCTTGACATTACAACTATGGTGAACGGAGTTTATTCTTTCCCTGACAAGTGAGAATTTTGCCTCAAGATTACATATAAGAATGGGAGTTATATTACAGAGGAGTATATATTTTAAAAATAGGTAATAGTAATAGGGAAATCCCACAAATAAAATGAAAGATTATTCACTATAATGTGATCTCTAATGTTTAGAGTGAATTGGTCTTTTCTACCCTATGGATATTCACCGGAAGATTCAGTAGATCTTTAGGGAATTCAGGAGTGTCTTAACATCCCAATTGGAAAAGTCACTTATGAGCATGCACTTATAAATCTAATGCTACTCTGGTGGATTGCTCCCATCCCACATATTAGCTACCTGGCATTTTATATCTGTGATGAAACAGTAATATTATCCTCAAGCAACATTCACAGAGCAAGTCACATACAAAGGTATGGGATTAGAGCTTGATTCCATTCTCAGACAGGTGTGCCCTAGTTTGTGAAAATCTGATATACAAAACCATCAACTCCCAAAATAGATAAATTAAGTGGTGATTACTTGTATATCGATGGGCCGGCCCGGTGGCGCACTGCTACAGTGCGCCACTTGGGAGCGCGGTGGCGCTCCCGCCGAGGGTTCGGATCCCACATACAGACCGGTT
>NW_007728262.1:221369-230154 GCF_000696425.1 Galeopterus variegatus | reverse complement strand
AGCAGAGGGTTCGGATACCACATACAGGCCGGTTCCCGCTCACTGGCTGAGCAAGGTGCGGGCACAACACCGAGGGTTGCAATCCCGTTGCCGGTCCCAGTCCGGTACGGGCGCGACACTGAGGGTTGCGATCCGTTGCCGGACACGAAAAAAGACAAAAAGGAAAAAAAAAAAAAAGATAGGTGTACTTATAATGTACACCTAGGACATTGAAGACTTAGTATGAGATAAAAATGTAAAATAGCTCATTCAGAATTTTTATATTAATTACCTACTGAAATGATATTTTGGATATATAGGATTAAATTATATTATGAAATTAATTTCACTTTTTAATGTGGCTACTAGACAATTTTAAATTACATGTGAGGCTCACATAGTATTTCTTTTGTTTTTTATTTATCATTATACAGTGTTGTTGATTTTCATAACGCTTTACCAAGTCCTCCTGTTCCCCTCTCCCGCTCTCCTTTTCCCAAACCCATCAACATCATATCTGTTCTTTTCTCTTAAGTTCAAGGAATTATTGTGATTATTGTATCTTTTTTTTTCTATTTATTTGTTTATTTATTTTTATTAGCTCCCACATATAAGTGAGAACATGCAGTATTTCTCTTTATGTGCCTGGCTTATTTCACTTAACTTAATTTTCTCTAAGTTCATCTATCTTGCTGCAAATGGTAGTATTTCATTCTTTTTTATAGCAGAGTGGTATTTCATTGTGTAAAAAATATCACATTTTCCTTATCCACTTGTTCAATGATGGGCATTTAGGGTGGTTCCAACTCTTTCCTGATGTAAATAGAGCTTCAGTAAACATTGGGGTAAAGGTATACCATCAACATGATGATTTTCATTTCTTTGGCTATATACCCAACAGTGAGATAGCTGGGTCATATGGCAGTTCTATCCATAGATGTTTGAGGACCCTCCTTGCCATTTTCCATAATGAGTGCACCATTTTACAGTCCCACCAACAGTGTAAGAGGGTTCCCCTTTCTCTGCATCCTCACCAGCATTTGTTATTCCCAGTTTTCTGGATATTACCAGCCTAACTGGAGTGAGATATCTCAAAGTAGTTTTGATTTACATTTCTTGAACACTGAGTGATATTGAGCATTTTTTCATTTGTCTGTTGGCCATTTGTGTATCTCCCTTTGAGAAATGCCTATTCAGCTCCTTTGCCCATTTTGTAATCAGGTTACTCATTTTTTTGCTGTTAAGTTGACTGAGTTCCTTGTATATTGTGAATGTTAATCCTTTGTCAGATGCATATTTTGCAAATATTTTCTCCAACTCTGTTTGTTGTCTTTTCACTCAGTTAATTGGTTTTTTGTTTGTTTGTTTATTTTTGCTGTGCAGATTTTTAGTTTAATATAATCCCATTTATTTTTCCTTTGGATACCCGTGCTTTTGGGATCACATTCATAAAGTCCATGCCCAGTCCCACTTCCTGAAGTGTTTCCCCTATGTTTTCTTTTAGGAGTTTTATAGTTTCAGGATGTATATTTAATTCTTTAATCCATTTTGAGTTGATTTTAGTATATGGTGAGAGGTACAGGTCTAGTTTCATTCTTCTACATATTGATGTCCAATTGTCCCAGCACCATTTACTAAAGAATCGGTCTCTTCCCCAGTGTGTTTTCTTGGTGCCTTTGTCAAAGATCAGATGGCTGAAGGTACATGGGCTGATTTCTGGGTTCTCTATTCTGTTCCATTGGTCCATGTGTCTATTTTTGTGCCAGTACCATGCTGTTTGGGTTACTATAGCTTTGTAGTATAGTTTGAAGTCAGGTAGTGTTATGCCTCGGGCTTTTTTTTTTTTTGCTCAGGATTGCTTTGGCTATTTGGGGTCTTTTCTTGTTCTGCATGAATGTTAGGATTGTTTTTTTCTGTTTCTGTGAAGAATGTCATTGGTATATGTTAGGATTGTTTTTTTCTGGTCTTTTCTTGTTCTGCATGAATGTTAGGATTGTTTTTTTCTGTTTCTGTGAAGAATGTCATTGGTATTTTGATGGGGATTGTGTTGAATCTGTAGATCACTTTGGATAGTATGGATATTTTCACAGTGTTAATTCTTCCAGTCCAACAGCATGGAATATATTTCCATCTTTTTGTGTCTTCTTTAATTTCTGTCAACAGTGATTTGTAGTTCTCAATGTGGAGATTTTTTACATTCTTGGTTAACTTAATTCCAAGGTATTTTATTTTTTGGTGACTATTGTAAATGGGCTAGCTTTCTTCTTTTTTTTTTTTTTCAAGAATACATAATTTTATTAATATTACTTTTTTACATTCTAGGATGTTGTTGTGGAGCAGTTGGGAGGGAGGGGGAGAGGGGAAAGAGGGAGAGGTGAAAGGGGAAGGAAATGTGATGGAAGAAGGAAGAAGGAGGAGGAATGGAATTGAGGTCTGTGGCACCACCCTCATTCCCACAGGGGAGACCAGGGGGCTTCCAGTGGTGGCTTGGTCATTGCCAGGCTGGGTACAGATGTCAAGGGGTGTGACAAAAACCTTCACCCCCCACCACCCCAGCTTGGGAACCTGGGGCCCTTCTTGCTACGGCTTAGTGGTCACCACTGGGTTGTGGGTGTCAGGGGTGTGGCTGAGGACCTTGGCCCCCCACCTCCCTGTCTCAAGAGAGCCCAGGGCATTTCTTGCTGCAAATTGGTGGTTGTCACTGGGCTGGTTGCGTGTGTCAGGACATGGGCAAGCTCTCAAATTTGGGGGGATAACACCTTGGAGTCTTGTCACTCTTAGGTTATAGTGGGTATTCTTGGGTGGAACTCTTGGCACCCTGGTTAGCTCACCCTGACCCTGATGGGTGCACTGGGATATACTAGTGCTCCTCAATTTGAATGGGTGACCCTGGATGGGTGTTCTCTTTTTTCTTTCCTCTTTCCCTGGGCTCCACTGGTGACTCTCCTTCTGTCTGTGCTGATGAGTGGTCACTAGGTAACCTGTGAGGTAGTGGTGGCTGCTGTTGTGGCAGCAAGCCATCCTTGTAGCAGCATTTGCTGTAGTGGTGGCTGTCACAGCCCACTCATTCCGTACTGGTGTCTGCAGCAGTGTCAGGGAGTGTTGCTGATACACGGCTTCCTGTCACTCAGGCAGAGCCTCTGTAGTGGCTTTACTTGTCTGGGTCCCGCAGGGCTGCCTGTTGCTGTTCCGGTGGGGCCTCTCACCTTGTATTTCTGTTGGTCAGTGCTGCCATTGGTAATTACAGGAGAAAATTAAATGATTTCAGAAATGCTAACCTTACTCTGGAATCTTAACTGCTCATTGCATTTTTAAAGGGAATTGTAGAAAACCTGTAACAGTTTAGGAAATTAACCTTTCGAAGAGAGTTTGCTCCAAGTGTTTGGATCTTTAGACATGCTCTTTATTCAGTGCTGGATAGGAGATTTAAGACTGTCCATAGAACCAAGTTATCCATATGTTTAAAAAAGATGAAAATTGCTTTGTCAGTGTCGTAGAGGATTTGTGAGGTTCACATGAAATAGTGCATGCTTTTAAAAATGCAAGTACTGTGTAAGTGTCTCGTTGTTAGCTATAATTTTAAGAGTTTATTTATAATATTATGAAGACAATGACTGTATCTACTGTTGAGTGCCTCCAATTCGGCCAGGTAATATTAGACACTTTATGGATATAACCTCATTTAATTCAGCCTGGTTACACTGAACCTAGGTCTGTAAGACTAGATCTTTTCACTAACTGCTGAAATTTATACTACTACTATAGAAGAGATTAATTTTATAAAATCTCTGTCCTACTTTATAAATTATATATACCTGTACTAAGATTAGTTTGTTAGACCACTGCTATTTCTGTTGGTACTTTTATAACTTCACTGCCATATAAGAGGACTAATTGTTTATAGGTGACTTTGGAGGGAACAATTTCAATAGAGTGGTGAAGTTGAAAGCCAGGTGGCAAGAAGGTATTTAATAAGTGAGAGCATGGAAAGTAGTTTTTTGTAGAGATGATGAAGAAATGTGGAACCACAGAGTGTCACTGAGAGGTTAGAAGAGGAAACAGAAACCAACCTAGGTGTATTTTAAAGGGGGTTTAATACAAAGAAGTAGCTATTTATAAACTCACTGGGATGGCTATAGGACCTTAAGTCAGCGGTTACCACTGGAGCTGTCAATTTCAAGGTACCTCACTATACCTGCATCTAGAATCCTCAAGTTGCTGCACTGCCTCCACTGCTGCTACCACCCTGACTCTCATACCTAGGAGTATGGTGACTTGGGCACTGAGTTGGGCTACCACAACTGCCTCCAAACACTCATGTCTCCCACCTTGTCTGCCAGCAGTAACATCAGCAGGGAGATGGCCTCTGTTCAGTTCTGCCTTCCAAATACTATTTGGAACTTCCAAATCTCAACAACTCAAAAGGACATCTGGGAAATGTGGTTTTTAGATTTCTAACCTCTTTCTAGGAGGATAGAGTAAAGGGTTGAGAGAGCCACTCTGTAGAATCTACCATACCTGATTTATGTTGCTTGTAAACTATTTGTAAGGAACATGAACTTCTTGAGAAAGGGAGGAGGAGGATTTCTGAGCCAGAATATTCAGGTAGAATAGTATGTGTTTTCATGCTTAAGGGAGGAAAGAGTTTGGTGCCCTTGAAAAACTGGAAGAGTTTGATGTGACTAGATCATTTCAGATGAAGGGAGGAGGAGGATTTCTGAGCCAGAATATTCAGGTAGAATAGTATGTGTTTTCATGCTTGAGGGAGGAAAGAGTTTGGTGCCCTTGAAAAACTGGAAGAGTTTGATGTGACTAGATCATTTCAGATAAGGGTGGAGAGGTAAAGCAGGAGCCAGATCATGCAGGACTGTAGGTCATGTTGAAAATTTTGGATTTGCTCTGAAGGAAAGCATCAGATGGTCCAAGGCAGGGAAATGGTATGATTCAACTTATGTTTTATAAAGCTCACTCTGACTGCTTTGTGGAGAATATATTTATTAGAAACAGTGGAATCCAGGAAACCAGATGGAACAGCAAGAGTAAAAGCTAAAAAATTAACATTCTAGTCAAGAGAATAAGGTAGCAGAGTAGAAATAGAAGTAGACTGATATGGGCTATATTTTAGCAGTTATGTTTGGCAATGAATTTGACATTAGAGGTGCCAAGAATGGTTCCCAGCTATTTTGTAATTTTATTTCTTTATGGAAGTTTCTGAGTTCTAAGCTGTATGTTTCTTTAGGATAGTAGAATAACATTAGGTAGTAAAATTCCCTCTTTTATCAGCATGGGGTAGATGGTGTGGAGTGATTCTTTTAGGGAAGAGATTAAGAATGCCTCTCAAGTTTCTCAGTAGGAATATGAATATACATCTACGGTTAAATATCTCATAATGTAATATTTAGAAAAAATAGAAAAGAAATAGGAAAATATTTACCAAAAAGTAATGTCATTTCCCTCTGTACAATAATCCTCAGGGAATACATTCAAGACTCCCATGGATGTTTGAAACCACAGATAGTACTGAACCCGATTGCTGCCAGTCAGAACACATTTTCTGTTCATGTCTTCCACTCACCAACTTAATGCCTTTTGCATCTTAACTAAGCACTTAATCACACACTGCAGCTGAAACTTGCAGTTTGAGATGCAACAGTAAAACTAGCACAAAATTTTCCTTCTTAACAATTTCACAGAAAGGAAATTCATTCTTACCATAGATCTTAGCAATCCTAACATATGATTATTTTTCTTTCCTTATTTTTTAAGTCAAGAACTTTTACTTTTTCACTTAAAGAAAACACTTTACAGCTTTTCTTTGGCATATCCAAATTGCCAGCATCAATACTCTTGCTCTTTGGGGGCATTATGAAGTAAAATAAGGGTGACTTGAACACAAGCACTGTGATACCACAACAGTTGATCTAATAACTAAGACAGCTACTTTGGTGATAGCTACTAAGTGAGTAACAGGCCGGTAGTATAGACAGCACGGATATGCTGGATAAAGGGATGATTCATGTCCCAGGTGGGACGGAGCTGGACAGTGTGAGATTTCATCATGCTGCTCAGATTGGAGTGCAATTTAAAACATGAATTTCTGGAATTTGCTATTTAACATTTCTGGATCATGGGTGCTGAAACCAGGGAAAGTGAAACCGCAAATAAGGGGGGACTAGTATACTACTATATATAGTTTTTGTTCTCAGACTTTCCATGAGTAAATAAGTCTTTATAGTTTTTGCTGAAATGTAATTTATAAAAAAGTGAATAAAGAGATTTGCCTACCTCTTTTAAAAAAGAAAAGCAGGAGATCATAATTTTATATTTTAAAATAACCTGTGTCGAATAAGACTTCATTTTCATTTTAGCCAGTGCCTACTCTTAGCTGAAGTAGCAATGGTTATTTACTATGTAATGTGGTCTTTTGAAACCTGATGGAAAAGACAGGATTGAATTTCATCATAATTTTATATTTTAAAATAACCTGTGTCGAATAAGACTTCATTTTCATTTTAGCCAGCGCCTACTCTTAGCTGAAGTAGCAATGGTTATTTACTATGTAATGTGGTCTTTTGAAACCTGATGGAAAAGACAGGATTGAATTTTCTAAATGTTTCACCTGAAACAACATTTAATTATGACCTTTTCAGGTTCTATGAATTTAATTACTGCTAATTTTTACCTAATGAAAAGTGAGATGTGAAGCATGTTAATTCACAAGCCAGACATTTTAATGGTTCTTCATATAAACAATTTGTGTAATCTCCAGCACTGATAAGTATATTTACCGTGAACTCTCAGGTGACTCATACAATTTGACTAATAAATAACTAGTTAAGTTTAATTTTGCAGTTACTTCTAAATCCCGTGCGTAGATCCTAGAAGGATCCTTAGGCTTAGGAGAAAGTAGTGTTTGGATCTCTTCCCTGGGTTCCTTTTGTACTTCAAATTCCTTTCAGGTGTTGCATTATCTTGTTTTAGTTGTGAATTAGTCCAATATTGCTTATCTTCTAGGAATATAAAACTGCAACTGCATTGGTTAGTTCAAAGTTGCATGCCAATGGGAAAAGCCATTCGAGGGTCAATTTGGGTAAGACATTTCTGAAGTGCTAGAGGAGTCAAACAGAGGACTTAGCATGTACTGTTTAATATTGCAAGACTTGTTGCTAAAGAGTACCAGTAAGAGCTAGAAACTTGAATAATTGCTATTTTAATTATAGTTGTTGCTTCATTGAATTTCGATATTAAGTTTTTACCCTTGTTGCCTATGAAATGAGGACAATGATTATAAAACATTTTAAAATTTTGTTTCACAGTTTTAGGGTTGTCAGGACTAGGGTTATGCTAGTTCCTCTTTTAATATTTATCCGTTTATATCACTGCTAACGTGGTTTTCCTATAGTTTAGGGAAGATTGTTTTCCTTGTACTTATAATTTTCTCAAAATTAGACTAGTGACCTACTGATTATCCACCATATGCTACTATAATTATATGAATATATTCTATAGTTGATCCCAAAATTCTTTGGCTTCAAAGTTCTAAAATTAGTAAATTTCACAAATCTCTTTCCAGTTTAATTTGTTTCTTAAATGGAAGGTCATTTTCATTCTTACATTGAGTATTTCTCCTGTATTGTGGAGAACTGAAACATAATGGCTTATATGGAAGCAATTTGTTCTTTGTTCAGATATATTTTATCAGTCTGATAGACCTATTATTCATTAAACAATGGCATACTTTATAATGCCCACAGACATAGAATAATTTTAAAAACATTCTCTTTGTTTTCAGGATTTTGCTAATCACCATTTTATTTGGTGCATTTTTTCATGTTTTAGATTTAGAGGTCATTCTTTAAGCCAGAATTCTTCCTCCCACCACAGAATTACCTGAACAGAATTTTAGTACTTATGATGTGCTGTAACATAACCAAGCATTTGACTTGAGCAGCCAAGATTGTAGTGGGGGATGAATATGCCAGGAATTTGGTGGAGTTTGAAAGACTGCTGACCCCCTAAGTGCAAATAAATATTGTTCTTTAAAGAGTCTAATTTTCTCAGTATATAACCTGTCATTTATAAATACTGAAATAACTTTTTAAGAATTTTTATGGCATTAAGTGGAATTGTCTCATAACACCAAAGTCAAAGGTTCAGATCTCCATACTGGTAAGCCACCAAAAATAAAACCCAAAGTAAATAAATAAAAATTTTTAAAAATAAATGAAATTTTATGTTGGGACATTGTGTTGCTTTTATGTATCTGGTAATCACTTGTGCTCCATTAAGGGAGGGGAACTTTGCATGGTAGTATGATTTTCAACACAGAGTACAAGGAACAGGAGGAACATAAATCTGTTAGAAATAATGAGGGAAAGTTTATCAGGAAGTGGAGGGGGAAATGATCTATGAAGAAATCTGCTGTTAGTGTTTCACTCTCTTTTAATTTTTTAGTATTTTAGTATTTTTTAGCATTTCAGTATTTTTTACTTTTATAAGCATATATGATATTTTACAGTAATCAAAAATAAAATGAATTTATCAACACATTTTTAAAGAGGATTCAAAATGCAAGCCTAAATTTTAAGAGAACTGATGAAGAAAATACTTGTTCTATGTCTTTATGTGTCATCATTATCATTTACCTAAACAGAACATTTTATACCAGTAAAAATACTTCATATTTTCTGAGGTTTGTTTATTTATAGTTTATTATCTTCTTTTTTTTTTTTTTTTTTTTTTCCTTTTTGTCTTTTTTCGTGACCGGCAACGGATCGCAACCCTCAGTGTCGCGCCTGTACCGGAC